>NC_056744.1:1594878234-1595048234 GCF_019279795.1 Protopterus annectens
GTCATATCCGTTTGCATAGCTCAGTCACAGTCTGACCATGTCAGTTCTGTCCTTGGTCTGCTTTGCAACCCCTCTACTGACATAGGGGTGTATATTTAAGCTGGTGAACATATCCATACTGAACACGTACGGTATGGTCCAGAAGCATGTGCACGGTCCAGCTACGCTGCGTGGACCACATAGCCCTCATCACTGACCTTAATGACTGCTTCAAATGGGTCAGACATGTTTAGGGGCTGGTTCTGCAGTTACAACAGCCACAGTGTGTCGGGTCCAGTATCAGTAGGTCCACATTAGCCTTCTGTCTGCGGTACATACTGATCCTTTCCATAGCTGTGCAGAACAAGCTTGTCAGGATCCTGGGGTGTTAGTTTGGAGTATCCATTCAGGCAACCCCTTTGTTGTGATGGACCACTGTTGTTGTACACTGCTCTTTGGGTACATACCCTGTGGTAAGGCTGACATTGGCCAGTAGTGTGATTTTGCATTCCATTACTCTTGGGGTCCATGTTGGCCTCAGCACAGGACACCGTCACATACCTTTGCTGCTGTGTGTTCTGCTTTGCAGATGATGGCTGTTACCTCAGCATCTGCAATGTCAGGGGACCTTCTGCTGGGATAGGTATTTTGCACTCGGGGGGGGGGTGTTTGCACTGCACCTGACAGGTTGTATGTTAGCAATATGTGTGTGTGTTTGGTATGTTGTTTGTAATATCTGTGTGATTAGGACATATCTGTGGATGCCCAACATGGTTCCTACCATCAGTTAGGTAAGCCTTGTGATTATCCTTAGTGTCCTGTACGTGTTGTATCTTCATAGGTTCATGGGTTCATAGTAGGCTAGACACCCTAGGCCATTGGTAAGCCTAGCTAGAGTGTGTGTGTCTTTCGCCACCCCTTGCTATGTTCAATTATGGCCATTTATGAGGTTCTTCACTGTGCCTCTGTCTGGTCGTGACACAGTGGGGACCGCCAGTATACATGTCACGGTCATCCATCCACTTGGCAATATTCCTGTTGAGGGGTGTCAGTGAGGGGCTCTGCCTACCATGGATTGGGATCCTATTTCTGGGTGTGGGAGCCTATGGGTTATGTATCTGTCCCTCCAGCACATCTTATTTCATTATGTGTTGAGGTTGACATCTGTGACTCTCACAGCTCCAATGACTTTGATTTCCTGTGGTGTAGCATGTCCATTACTCCTGTGTTGGACATGGCCTGGTACAACGGACATACAATGCCTCTGTGTAGGCAGTGTGTGACTGCAGTCAGCTGGGGTGTCTACAGCCAGGCAGCATATGACATATTTCGCACCCTTTATCCTGTTGGTGGGGTAACTATGAGGTCTTCCAAACCGCTGCAGGTGTCACGTATGGTACATCCCATATGAGTCATTGTACTAGATTGTGGGTCTGATAAGGGGACAGTACAGCGGCACAGTGACCCCTGTTGATGTTGGTGTGAATCTTTTCATGATACGGTGTCCAGTATCAACAGTCTTCATAGCCACATTGGCATTGTGGCTGTCACATGACAGATTAATGTCGACCTGTGTCCCTAGGTCCCTGATGACTCCTTGCATACATAATGGTTTGACACCTATGTGGTACTTTGTGTACCTTCTCTGGTATTTGGTGGGACATCCATACTGTCCAGTGTCTTCGGATGTCTGGGTGGGGTTCTTGTGTGTGAGAGTGTGGTCTGTCGCATGCTACAGACTGTACAGCAGTTTTGACTACAGTTATGCGCACATGGGTGGTGTCCGCTGCTTTGTGCATTGTCAGTTACCTGGCTATATGGGTGTCTGTGCTGCATATGGATACTCCCCCTCCTTTGATGTCTTGGTGCAGGTGTTGGGGCCATAACACATGGTATGTGGTATAACCTAGTAGTGCTGGTGTGGTATCACTAGGCCTGCAGCAGGCTTTTGTCACTGGACAGGCATCAATGTTCTCCATAATGGGAAGTGCCTCAGGGGCATGCATATTGCAGTTTACACATCTGGCATTGGGCAGCATTACCCTTATGTTTCCTACCACTTATGTTTTCTAGGGTGGTGGGTGGTCTTTTTGGCCTTGCCTACATACGGCTCTATGGAGGCGGCAAAGGCCTTATCCAGTATCCAGACGCCCAGGGGTAACAGGTGCAAGCCATCCCTGGAACAGCAGCATGGCTTGTCATGCTTGACATCTCAAGCGGACACACATTACACCCTCTTGGACTGACATCTGTAACTGTGCCAGCTGTTAAACATGAGCATTCTGTGTTTGTACTGTGGCATCATTCTTGGTGAGGGTTGGATGCTGCACACAGCCAGTGTCATCCCGCCCTGGGGTACATACTCGGAGGGACCATACATGTCTCATTTGTTGTTGACCAGGAGGTACATCTCAGGTAATTCACCCCAGCATGGACATTGAGTGCATCATATTCCTGCTTGCTTTGGGGTGACCTGCGTACTTGTGTTACGTGGCATTTTGTGGCTACCTACAAGTAGCTTACTCTACCCTTTCCCTTGTTCAGTCTGGTGAGTGGGACAGCTGTGTTTCTGCCTATACAGACACCTATTACGACTGTATCAGGCATTTGTTTCTCCTTCGGGCCTGTGACTGTTTGGCACAGCAGCTGCGTACTATTCGTTGCATGTGCTATGTTTGAAGGTTGTGGTTGCTTGTGATCTACTTTGGAGGCGTCTGTTAGTGTGGTGTGTTTGTAATTGAGGGCTCCGGGAATATTTGTCTGTGTTTATGTGTTTGGTTTACAGTTGTGGTAGGTCTATGTGGGACTGGGTTCGTAGTGTATGTGGTTACCTTCTCCTCCTGACTAGTGTTGACAGTACTGGCTTGTTGGAGCTCAACCTCTGCTTTGGATACATGGATGCATCTATCACATATGTTTGTATTTATTCGGGGGTGTTGTGGTTGTCTGTGTACTTGGTAATGGCGTCACATTGCCTCTGGATTCATAGGTTATACTTGTTGTGGCTGGACTTAGTGGATTGTATGTGTGGACATATGTTGTTGCCATACTACTGGTCAGTGATTACTTCCCTTTTTATGTTTGCTCTATCATGTGGTATCTTCCTCATTCTCTTGCATGGTTTGGTAATGGCTGGAGCCCAGCATGCCAGATGTCTGCGTGTATGGCATTGTGTGTTGTTGTTTTTTGTGATTGCATACTCCAAGCATTCCTGGCTGTGTTCATGGAATGCCTGTATAACATGTTCTGTGGTGTGTCCCATGTTCTGCACTTGCACAGGGCCTTTTGTGGATTCATCATCGGTTTTGAGGGCTGCAACCTATACTTTACACATGTTTTTCACTGTGGTATTCTGGCCAGGGACTGGGGTCGGGTGTGTATTTCCAGTGTGCTTACTCTATGGTCTTGTCTTACCAGTGAGGGGTACATTTCTCATCTTGCCATCCAGTACACATGTTGCTGTTTATCACATCCAGTATGCTTACCCCTCTTGTGGGGGTAGTACATTGTTCCTGGGCAGTTTGGTTTATGGAATCTGGCTAATTTTCCCCTACTGTGTTGGTGCTGGTACGATGCTACCGGTGTATGTCTGGGTATTTTCAGTCGAGCAATATAATGTGGTTTGGGGGGCTTGATATATTCATGTATTCCGACATAGGCCAGGTGATGTTCCTGGTATTAGGACAGTGGTCTGCAGCAGGCTATCTACTGCGAGGCAGTTTTAACCATTGGTATTTGACCATGGCTATTCCATGCTGCTTCTTGTTGTGGTACCAACATGGGGGTGTGGTTATCCTTGCCATTTCTTGCTAGTCACCCTCCTTTTGTAGCTTGTTCCATGTTTTGCGGCTGTACAGCACAGTATGAGGTGTGACCTGGTAGTGCTAGGGTGCTGCTGTGAGCCTTGCCCAGTTCTCTATTACAGGACTGGTATCTACATTCTCCTTACTGTGTGCGTTTACACTGCACACATCTTGCTGTTTGTACATCTGTCATGGGGTAGTATTACATCTAGGTTCCTATCCCTTGTAGAACCTATGAGGTTGGGTGTGTGTTTTGCGACTTACCTATTCAGGGCATGTTGTGGGTACTGACAGCCTTTGCCAGTATCCATGGGGCATGGCATGCTAGGTGCATGCCACCCCTAGCAGGTGGTGCATCATGTCAGACTCCGCATATCTTCCCAGCCTGTGACACATTGGCTCCCCTTTGACTGACTGCATTACTTCAGCCGATTATTGTACTTGATCTTCTTGTCTTCATAGTGTGGCATCATGCTTGGTGAGGGTGAGATGTTAGGCAGGGTCTTCATGTTTGCATATACTAGATGATGTTACATTGCTTGACACATGGCAATCATGCCTCAGGTGGTGCTGCAGGGCTGCCTCTGTCGGATGCACATACTACACTCCCTGTACATGTTTGAGAGCAGGTTGTGTCATGTTAGGCATCCCTGTTACTATATGAGTGAGTCAGAGAGGGGTATCATTCCCAGGATTCCTACTGTGCCACTGTATGTGCTATGCGTTGCCTCTTTGCCAAGGCCAGGGCATACTGGGCACACCTCCTTCTGCCTACTGGGGCAGGCTCAGGTTGTTCCTCCTCCGACTCACGCTCTGCTTGTGATGGCCTTGGCAATGGTGGGGGGCTGTTTGGCCCGGCCCTATGCTTGTCCTGCTGCAGCTGTTTTCGCAAGATCATACTATGTAGCATAGCGCATACCATGACAATTTGGGTACATGTAGTTGGTGTGTACTGCAAGGCTCCACCAGATGTGTCCAGACACCGGAACCGTGACTTGAGCAGCCCAAACACACGCTCTATCACATTACGTGTTTGTGCGTGTGCCTCATTATTGAGTTCCTGTTCAGGTGTGTGTGCGTTTCTGATGGGTGTCATCAGCCACGGCTCCAGTGCATAACCTGCATCCCCCACTAGGTGTCCGTGTGGGATGTCCCCATTGGCAAATGTCTGGTACAGCTGCGTCAAATGCCAGATGTGGGAATCGTGATAACTCCCAGGGCAGCCAGCACACACATTCATTATTATGCCCTGGGCATCACACACGACCTGGCAGTTGATGGAGGGGAAGCCCTTGCGGTTAATGTAGGCCCTACCCCGCTCACCTGCTGGTGCTTTGATGCGTATGTGCATGCAGTCTATAGCACCCAGTACCTCAGGGTATTCCGCTATTTGCTGGAAGAGACGCATATTGCTGGCCAATACCTCACGGGC
Source organism: Protopterus annectens (assembly GCF_019279795.1). NCBI lineage: Eukaryota > Metazoa > Chordata > Ceratodontiformes > Protopteridae > Protopterus > Protopterus annectens. Next base: position 1,594,883,449 of record NC_056744.1, read on the forward strand.
ATTGGGGAAATATACATGATCACCGACATGTGCTGACATGGCATCCAGGAACTGATGTAGTACCCTGGAGGCTGATGCCTGTGATATCCCCATCATATCGCCAGTTGGTCTCTGGAAGGTACCTGTTGCTAGTATTCTTAGGCCAACACATACCTTGGTTTCCACTGGGATGGGTTCCCCTCTGTTGGTTCTGTGTGTGAGGCGTGGCCTGCACAGCTCAACAATCTGCTGCAGGAGCTCTCTGTCCACTCTATAGCGCTCTACTATCTCCAGCTCATGTAACCCGCGGTAGGTGACCCTGGGCCTGTACACTCTTCTCCGTCTCCTCACTGTGGGTTGTCTGGCACCATCTGCATTGTCACCACCCTCAGCAAGTCGCCTATGTCTCATTATGACAGCTATGGCAGCCCTAACATTTCTGCTCTGAGTTCAGCTTTTTCAGTTTTCACTTCTATTAGCTTACTCCTGTCTTGCAGTGTCTCTTAATGGAAACATCCTGCACTACTGTTTGCAGAGTTTTAAGTGCTGGGCTGGGCTACTATTCTGCCTGTGTAATTGCCTGCTTCTAATTGTTTTCACCTGCTAGCTTCAGCAGTTATCCCTGCTAGCTTCCTATTAATTCTGTTGCTTCCTTTTTCCTCTCTGTTTCCTCAGGGGGGAGCAACTTGCATACTATCTGAAACACGCTCACAGTGGCTTACACGCGCGCACATGTGCTTACACGGTTCAGAATCTACTTATTCGGGTTTAAACGCGCGTACACCCGCGCAAACACTGTTACACGTCTGCCAACAGCCTCCAACATACTCAGCCTGCCTTACACGCGCACACCCGCGCAAACAGTGTTAAACATCTCCCAACACGCTCCCACATGCTCACACTGCCTTACACGCGCGCACACTGCCTTACTCGCACTTCATTGCACGCACACGTGCGCATGCACGGCCAGCAAGAAACTTTGGTGTAGGTAACAGTGTACACCTTCCATTTCTTGACTTTCCATGACGTATTTAGTGGCACACCTCTTTCCATGATCTGTGCCTGTCATCTGTCATGTTACACTGGCCTCCAATGAACTGCATTTCTTTCTACCATTCCCCCCTGTGATGTCACCTATCTCCTACTCTATTCTTCCCCCTTTTGTATCTCTTACACTACTCAGACTGTGCTCATTTGGTATGTGACTGTGAGATTCAGTATCCTAACCCTCATTTACATGAGATTGCCTACTAATGCTTAGTTACATGTCTTAGACTCAGCTTCCCCCCTTAGCAACCACTACACGGTGGCCATGTTGGTTTTGGTCTGCTGGTCCCTGCATTGTCATTCCATGTATTGCATGAAACCCACATTTGTGGGTTTATAACCTTCTTTTTTATGGTTTTATACAGCGCAGCCCGTTTGCGCGGGGCTGCGCTGGGTTTAAACATCGGCGATTGCCAAAAAAAAAAATCATATTTTTAATATTTTTGCATCGGGTTATCTTGCCAATGGCCACATATTTGGCCATTGGCATGCTGCCTGAATCATATGCAACCTTTTTTTGGAGCTGACATCGCTCCGTTGTGGATTTTGCAGAAATGTACTCAGTTGTCAACTGAGTACATTTCTGCAGCTAAAACGTCTCCTACACGGACTGGTTTCTGCTTCGTGGATCGCTAATATACCTCATTTGCATACCTTTCGGATGCAAGTGAGGTATTTAGCATGTCCACGCCCAGTCCGTGTAAGAGACGTTTTAGCTGGTCTCTTACACGGAGTTTAGGGCTGTTCCTGGATCGCGAGGCTTGCATGGAGTGTTGCACGTCTCTTACACTCCGTGCAAGCCTTTGTGACTCCTGCCCACAGAGACTGAGGACTTCATCAGAATCTAACTGCCCTCCATAGTACAGCCTTTAAATACTGTTAAAATGAGTGATGTCATCACCCTTCACAATCCTTTAAAGATACAACTACCTTACTGCTCAAATGAAATGCACTACAAACACCTTTTAACACATTTTAACAAACGTCATTTATAAACAAAAAACTTTTCATATTCGAAGACATTCATCAAATGTAAACTTAAAAATTATTTAAGATAAAAAATGTTTAAGATAAAAAAATCTGTTTAGTATATATATATATATATATATAGATATATATATATATATATATATATGTTTTAAAGCAAGTCAGTGGATAAAATGTTTTTTTTTTATCTTAAACAATTTTTAAGTTTACATTTAATGAATGTCTTGGAATTTGAAAAGTTCTTTTTTATAAATGATGTTTGTTAAAATGTTCTTGTGTTAAAAGGTGTTGGTAATGTATTTCATTTGAGCATTGAGGTAGTTGTATCTTTAAATGATTGTGAAGGGTGATGACATCACTCATTTTTAACAGCATTTAAAGGCTGTCCTATGGAGTGCAGTTAGATTCTGATGAAGTCCCCGGTTTAGGGAATGAAAGCGCTCAATTTGTGTCTTTGTATGTTGAAAGAATAAAAACAGCTTGGACTATTTATCATGCCAATGGCCATATATTTAGTCGGGTCTATATTGAATTAGCGAACGCTTAAAAAAGCGAATGCTGATTCATTGATCCTGTGTAAGCGAAAGGTTACAATCCCGAACACTTGGAACAGTGATTTTTTTCCCAGGGAAAAAAATCGCTGTTCCACCAAAAAAAAAAAAAAAAATCTTAAAACAGTATATAATGTGGGGAGCAAAGCCCCCCACACCCCCATACTTAAATATACCAACTCCGAGATCGCACCACAGTGGAGGAAATAGCAAACTCCCGAAACTAGCCCAGCGATTTTTTTTCCCTGGGAAAAAAAATCACTGTTTCGGGTGTTTGGAATTGTAAGCTTTTGCTTAAATAGGGTCGATGGATCAGCGTTCGCTTTTTTAAGCGTTTGCTGATTCAATATAGACCCATTTAGCCATTGGCATGCCTATTCCTTTGTATACATGCTTTCATTTGAGCTGTTATGCCTCTGTTTTGTAATTTGCAGAAATGTATTCAGTTAATAACCGAATACATTTCTGCAGGTTACACTATTCCTGCACAGACGCCTGCCTGCTTCATGGACCGCTAATTCACCTCATTTGCATGGTTTTCACCTGCAAATGGAGTAATTAGCATATAGCAGTGGTGTCCGTGCAGGAATAGTGTAGGAGCGCTCATGCACATCCCGGGAGCTTGTTCTTGGAGTGCTCGTCAGCCATATTGCGTGCAGCAGCTCTTGCACAGTTCCTGCATACCATGCAGAGCTTGCTGAATCTTGGGGAGTATTTTATATGTAGTGGAGTAAGTGATGTAACTATAACCAGTTTCGTTTTTGTAAAGCATTGCAATCATGAGTTTGATTTTGGACATCTGAGGCAAATTTTGCAATTTTGTTATATGTGTGCTTCAGTTTATGAAGTTGAGTATTGGGAATTTTAGCTATAATGTAAGAGGCATTAAAATAGGATTGAAGGAAGAAAAAATTGAGATGTTATTTAACTGAGGTTTGTTATTGGGGTCAATGAGGAATGGTTTGGATCTATCAAGCCTATTTTTTCTGTCTTTAAAGTTGACATAGTCACTGTGCTTGTCAAAGGAAAGGTGGTGCTGTATAATGGCACCATGCATTTTGGCATGTGTGACTTATTCAGTTTTATGTTATATTTAGAAGTGACTGAGATTTTCCCAGGACCAAATAAGAAAAGTTTAGTTTTGCTGGCATTTTGTAGTAGTTGTGACTTTTCAGCCAGTCTTCAATAATGTGAATGTTATTCTGAGTGAGAACTTTTAGTTGAGGGAAGGAGTTTGATAAGCAGATTGAAATAAAATCATCAGCATGTCAAAATTAGTGAGACAGTGGTAACTGAGGTGTGCAGTTTATTGAGAAAGACACTGTGTCCTAGATTAGATCCTTGCAGAACACCAGCTTGGGAATGGTTGTTGAGGTACCTTTTGAACCAAGTTAATGAGTGATTGCTAATTTCCATTTTTGCAGTTCACTGGAGAAGGAGTTGATTGAAGACAGTATCAAAGGCCATTGAAGGATATGAAAACATAGCTGAGGTATAAATACCAGATGTTTTACTTTGGAAAATGATGTTTGTAAATGACAGTATGATAACTCCAGTACAATGACCTTGGTGAAAACCATGCTGAGTCAGGAATAACAGATTTTTAGCAGTTAGATGATGATTCAGTTGTTTCTATATGCACTTTTTAAGTATCTGGGAGAGAAGTGATACGATGGTAATAATTCTGCAGTTATAAAGGTTGTTTGGGTTCCTCCTTTGTGGATTAGTATTAAACAGGACTTTTCAGTAAGTTAGAAATGTACAGTTTAGTGGCTGACCTGTTAACTAGGATTGCAACAGGATAGACTATGGCATCTGAAGTTAATTGAAGATATTCAGAAGGTAAGAGATTTGGAACAAGAGGTGTTGGTTTATGTTTTGTTAGTAATCTTTTTAATAAAAGAAGCATTAACAAATTGTAGGTTAAAAGAACCAGATGAAATGTTAGTATTGGGTGTTGGGACTTTGGAGTTGTAGTGTTGTGTTATCGTACTTGCAGGTATTAATAAAATTTGCACTGAAAATAGTGACCGTGCTACTGTCTGTTTCATCAGGGCATGGGATAGCAGTGCTTTTTCTTCCTGTTTTTAGAATTTTATTTAAACAGGGCCAGCACTTTCTAGGGGTTGGAATAAGAACTGTTTAGCAAGTAATGGTAGTATGAGTGCTTACTTGATTTTATTTTAGTTTTATTTTAAATTCTAAGTGTGTAGTAAATTTGGCTATCATGTTTAGAAGCAATGGTTTTCCATTGTTTCCATGCCTTGTCTCTGGTAAGCATTCACTGTCTCATCTCTACAGTCATCCAGTCGGACAATGTATTTGACTTTCTACCTATTATTAGAAGCAATATTAGTGAGCATAGTTAGGAAAATTTGATTGTAGTAGTTAACATCACCTAGTGCAGCAACTTTCAACCTTTTTCATCTCATGGCACACATAAACTAATTACAAAAATTTTGCAGCACACCAAAAATATATTTTTCCAGTATGACAAAAATAGGTAGAATTGTTATTGATTTACAAAATAATAATATTAATGATAGTAGTAATAGTAATTACCTACCCTTTTTTGCTCTAAAGTAGCTTTTTAAAAAAATCTTTTTGAAACTATTTATTTATGATACTTTGTAATAACAAAATACTCAAAATTGTTTAAATAATTTTTATTCATTATTTTCCCCTAATTACTTGCATTTAATGTTTAATGAGATATCCAACTTGACGTTGTTTTAGAATGTCTTTTGGACAGGCATACTCTTAAATCTTCTTCCGGGGTTTCCAGTCATGATCTATTTTTGTTCTTAATATTGTTCATTATGGAAAAGCTTGATTTACACTAATATGATGTGGAGAAAGGAAAAAATGCTTCTATTGCTTTTTTTGTAATATTGTGAAATTCACTTTTAAGAGATAACCAAAATGAAGTTGTATCTCTTCTTGAATGTGTTAATCCGCTGTCATTCCTTATCTCAACTTGTCCTCTTTTGTAATCGTTAAATTTGCCAACTTTTATGCACTTAAGAAAATGGATCTCTTATCAAAGGATGATATGTCAACTGAGGGAAATATTTTTCTATATTTATACTAAGCAATCTTAAAGTTTGTAAAATTAGATGTATAACATTTCCATCCAGTTTGCACCTTTTCATTAGCTCAAACATTTCTACTACATTTTCTCTTCTGATTCTTTCTTCCCAAAGCATTAGATTTCCTTTGAAAGCATTAATTTTGTCAGTGAAAGTAAGAATATTTTCACAATCACCTTGTTTACTTGTATTAAGTGTGTTAAAACATTGAAACAAATCATCAAGAAATGCAACCTTATTGCACCAAAGCTCATCACTGAGAAAATCAGCTGAGATTGTTGAGTTGTCAAAAAAGTTAGAACTCCCTCTTTTAGTTCATAAAATCTTGATAGAACTTGACCATGAGATAACCACCTAACGTTTGTATGTAATAACAACTACACGTGAGAAGCTTCGATTGAGGAACAGAGTGCTGCAGACAATCTCAATTGTAATGGCCTGCTTTTTATATAATTGACAGTTGTAGCAGTCTTGTCTAGTACTTTTTTCAGCTCAGGTGCCAATGATTTTGACACTAGTACTTCTCTGTTGAGAAAACAGTGAATAAAAATAATTCTAGGATTTTTTTTTTTTTGTTTGAGCCAGTATAACAAATCCTTACGCTTCCTGACAAATTGCGGGCTTCATCCGTACAAATACTGATGCAGGAATCCCAAGACAAATTATGATAACTGAAGTAAGTATCACCAACATCAAAAATATCTTGGTCCTTCGTTGTTTCTGTGAGTGGTTGACAGAATAAAAGAACTGTCCTATAATCACTTCTTTATAAATAAATCTACTGAATGCTACAAGCTGAGCATTGCCAGTGACATCAGTTGATTCATCCAGCTGAATAGCAAAATTATCTACTTCTTGAAAGTGAGATATCACTTGCAACTCAGTATCTTGGGACATTGGAATTTTTAAAACCTCCTTTTCATATTCTTCACCAACATAATATTTACAGTTTTATAGTATGCTGGCAAAATTACAGATTCTGCAATTGTGTGAGATTTCATTTGTTTAGCAACAATTTCTACGATTGCATAACTAAACTTGCTTCTTGTGCTTTTTCTGATACCGTTACAAATTTAGTCCATTTTTTGTTTGCTTAGTCTTATACAGTACAAGTCTTTTAAACTATTCAACTGGTGTTTTGCAGAAATTAAAATGTTTAGATTACAAATGTCTTTTTAATTTATTTGGAAACACAGCTTGGTTTTCTAATTTTTCACCACAAATTACACGTGGGACAGGGTGAATTTTCTTCACTGGATATAAAGCCAAATGACAAATAATCTTTGCCATAATGGTAAACAATAGTCTTGAATTTAGCTTTAGAAGAACCAGTGCCAGTTAAGTTACTAGACAAGATATCAGCTGCTGATGTGTTGGGCAAAGCAGCACGCAACGAACCAACATCACTTTCTTCACAGTCTACTAATATTCATTTTCTTATTAGAAACTTGTCCATGTTAAACTGAATGCTATTGAATAAAAAAAATGAAATTATTTGTGAACACACTTGCCAAAAGTTTAAAAGTAAACTTTTGAAATGAAATAAATATTGCACAATTTATAAACTGTTTCACCATCTGTAAGTTTCTATGCATACAAATTGAAAAGTATGGATACGCAGTAAATCTCAGCACTGATAACACTACTATGTTTAGAAAAACTCATGTCACTTCGTAGGATGTGCTGCATTGAAAAGTACACACGTCTTCCAATTACACAGTAGTAAGTATATCAGTTGCCTATACTTGTATATGTGTGTATGAGTGATCACAGCGTAGTGGGAGGTAAATAGGGACACTCAATGTGCTTGACAATAACACGTGTTCATTGGAATAATTACACAGCATGGTGCACATGCAATACAAACATGTATATTATTGAAGTAAATGTTCATATAAATTGGTTATATGATATATATAAATACATATGTGTGTGACTGTATTATTAAAATAGTAATATAAACATCTTATGAATTGGTATAAAAATTGTGTTGTAGACATCTTTTGCATCATATATCTTTAAAGAAGTCTTTAATTAATTTATTTTAAAAAATCTTGTGGCATACCTGTTAAAAATTGCTGACCTAGTAGAAGAGGAAGCATAAATTTAGACACACCTCGGGGTGGCTGAGGAATGGGGGGCAGGAAGGAATGAAGTGGGCAAGAACAAATCAAGGATTTTAGAGGATACCAGCTGCATTACTGTAGTTGGACAGTAAATATATCTGTATTGAAGTCTTTCTTATTTTGAGCCCAGTTGTAAATGGTATTGTGTTTGATATTTTTATTTGTTTGCCCAATATGAGGAATGTGGGGTGATGGTCATTAGTAGAATGAGATAAGGTATGCAATGACTGAATGTTTGTTGTAGTAGTTAGTGTTCAATCTAAATTGCTATTTTTCTCAGTTATTTTCTCTGTATGTGTATATCAGTTATCACTTATGAAAAACAAAATAGGTGGTTAATATGTGGAAAATTAGCATGATGATTATTTTGGTTTGACCAATCAGTGTTAACATCACCTATTATAATTGTATTACATTTAGAGTTTACTGAGAACTAGAATAGTGCATCCACAAAAAATGGAATTATTAGAGCAGTTTAGTTGAAGAGGGATGAAAAGCAAGGCTATGTTGATTTCTGATTAGGAGTTTAATGTTGGCTTAATAAGCAGTATTTATGCATGACTAAAGGCGGGAAGAGTTACCTTGGAATGTTGGATGTTTTGATCATTAGGGAATAGTCTACAGATTCCACCTCCTTTGTTATAGTCTATGAAGTCTATTAATATTATATCAGCAGGATAATGATTCTTCATTTATGATGTGAGGATTCAACCTGGTTTTGGAAGTGACTAAGATGGCTGGCTGATGATAATCAGTCCAGCCATGTGGCTCTGTAATCACTGCAAACACCTCAAGCTTCTATGTGACATACTTTTATATATTGGGGGAAGAGTGTTTTTTGGAAACGTGTGAGTTAAGAAACCTAGGACCAGCAATGGAGTCAGTGTTTCCCCTCAGTAAAAGTTGGATGAAAGAAGACAAATCTTTGTTAGATAATTTAAGTAGCATTTTGTAAAAAATCTCATATTGCCTTTTTGAAGAGGAAATGTCTGCACAGAGATATTTTTAAGTGAATGAATTTAGTTATGTATAGTTTTGAGAGTCTTTCAGCTTTTCCCAGGTAGGGGTTGCCACAGCAGAACTCCGGTCCGCTAATAATTGGCAGTGGATTTTTACGGTGCCAAGTTGCCAGCCCGATGCCCAACCTTCAAAGAAGGCACACCCATTCATGCACCTACCTGCATGTCTTTAGACGTCACTCGACTGCAGGGAGAACATGCAGACTCCACACAGAAGGCACTCCAGCCTAGAATCCAAAAGGAGAACCTCTTGCTGTGAGGCGACAACGCTAACCGCTGCACCACTGCCGCTACTATGTATAGTCTTGTGAGTAATTGGGTAAAAGTGAAGCAAAATGTGGTAGTTGGGATGTATTCTGAAAGTAATGACAGTGGTCATAATGTAGAGGGAAGTGGTAATTAGTTATTCATGACAGGAGAAATATAGAGCTGTGGAAAGAGATGACTGAGACAACTTTGGCTTGAGAAGAAAGGATCATTTCTAAATGAAGCAGAATGTGTTAGAAAAAGTATGACATTGTAGCACAGGAGTCAGAGTTAGATGAAAGTAAGACTGGATTGTTTGGTTTTTAGGGAGTGTCTTAATAGGAAGTATACATTTAGACACACCTGGGGGTGGCTGAGGAATGGGGGGCAGGAGGGAGTGAAGTGGGCAAGAACAGATCAAGGGCTGAAGCCATTCTGTCTGCCTTTTATACATGCGAAACAGTCAGCCAGCAGAAAGGAGTGGCACATCCAGATCTCCTTCTATGGGTTTAAAATGGGTGATATATTGTTAGATAGATATTTTACTTAACCCAGAGAAAGAGAAAAAATAGGTTAACAGCTAATATGCATTTTAGCTACTAGTACATATAAAGCTGCAAGTATTTTAAGACTAGTCTTGCTCAAGAGAAATGTGCAAGTGATCTTCTTTTAAGATACAAACACTTAGAGTGGGCAGATCCAGAGACATTGTATCTCTCTGCACTGCTCTTATTTCCTGATAAAGACATTGTGGCAAAACTTGCAGGTCTGACAAAAAATAAATACAAAAGTAAAAAAATAATTACAGCTAGATGGTACATACAAGTGCTGCAACTTTTCAGTACTGGAGATGATTGTTGAGGGGGTAAGCAGCCATCAGTACATAGGGTATGCTGCATCTGCACTTAACTGTTCTTATTGTTTTACTTTTTCAGGGGAGTTAATCATTGCTGAAAGAGAATGAGAAAAAAAGATTGTAAAAAGAAGTCACAGTTACAGAAGGAAAAAATGAAAACATTAAGAGGCTGCATAAGCAGATAACAAGCAGGAGTATAATTTAAAGTTGTAAGCTGAGTCAGTCAGCATTTAGCACTTTCACAGTCTAAGACTGTATTGGCTCAAAGTAGCCTGTGCAGCCTATATTAAATATCAACATTACTGGATATAAAAGTCTTTAAAACTCAGTTGATCTGGTCGGTTTGGTTTCCACTCTAATTTGTATCCCTGTCTCTTAATAGTGTTTTAAGTTGTGCCGATGGCAATGAGCAGTCATTGCCATTTAGTTTACACAGTCTAGTTGGAAAGATCAGGGATGGTATTTTTGATGGCCACTATTTACCCTGAGACAGTAATCAAGGAGCCTCAATCCTTACCACTGACTCCGGTGAGAGACAGTCACTAAAACAGGAATAGTTTCACACAGTATTTCAAATGCAGACCTCTGCATCAAGCACAATTTTGCCAAGAGCATACCAAGTGCAAACTCCAGACCCCAGGACTGGCCTATCTCTCCAGATTCCAAACAAGACTTGCCTTAGAGCACTGTGTCCCAGTTTCCAACTAACTGACACATTCACACTTGGGTATTTGATTTTCACACACATATTCCTGGGAAAGGGTGGCAAGATTTACTAGCCATGCCCCTTTCTGTCCAGATAATAAGGTAACTTTGCTGCCAACAGTCAGAAACTATCAGGCTCTTACAAGAGTATCCAGTTACCAGTTATACTGAGTAAAATCAATGCTAATAGTGTAACCCAAGCAGCAAAGCTTTACAGAGTGGTCAGGGCATCACTACAATAAGCACAGATACTCTCAAGATGTTAAAACAATTTCTAAAAGACTAGCCACAGTGAAAGATATCAAATATTAAATAATAAATAATAATATAGAAAACATGAGAATATTAAATATCAAAGTACAATAAACATCAGAGCTTCAATCACAGGAGAAATACAAAAAGTAACACAACTGGACAGATTCAGACAGATGTAGAAAAACACTACTAAACTAATCTCACTGTATTTCCTAACTGTCTAAAGAATAACTATTCCCTAGTTAACTTAATACAGCAAAACAAGATAGGATGCTGAGATGCTTACATCCAAGAGGCAAAGTGATGAGTTTCCAACAAACTGAACTGACTCAACAAACTCAGCTGATCAACTAACAACTAACTACTAATTAACTCTCATAGATTTTTATATCAGGTTCCAAAGAAAACAAAACAAGCTGCAGTGAGAGTTCCATCCTCTCAGTGTTGGTTATAGAATGACATCACATTTGATCACCTGACTGTTGTACAATACATATTCATAGCTTTGCTAAGAGCTGTTGCAGTATTTGAAAATCACAGAATAATTTTAAACAGCTGTACTCTTCCCTTCCACAATTCTTTGTTTAAACATAAACATTTAATCTGTTGTAATAACACTGTCACCACAGGCATCTGAACAGGTCAGTGTGATAGTCAAATGACACAGAATTAGTTACAAAAGTCCAGCCAGCTATGCTGGCATATGTTACAGATGCACTGCCATGTTCTTGTCAAAGATTGCAATACCTCACATTGTCACATTTCTCCCCGTTTGAAAACTTAAGCAAATTTTTCAAGTGACCCTGGAAAAATGTTGCTTGAGAGGGGAGGCCTGTCTGGGAACACACCAAACTATACCCTGTCTTTTGAGTCCATCTGTATTGGCATTACTGTAATTGGGACTGGCTGAAGCAGGGTGTCCTCTCAAAGCCCCTTTAAGCTTTTGGAATGGCTGTGCACATGCTGGGGTCCACGCTACCTTATCTGGCTTATTTTTCCTTGTCAAATCTGTGAGGGGAGCAGCTATTGTACTAAAATTGGGAATTAACTTTCTATAGTACCCTGCTATCCCAAATAATGCCCTCACTTGCTTTTTGCTAACAGGGCCAGAGCAAGTATGAATAACTTCCACTTTTGCAGATTCTGGATTAATTTTACCATTCTCTACTCTATGTTCCAGGTAAGAGAATGCTGCCATTCCCAGCTGGCACTTACTGGTCTTAATGGTCAAGCCTGCCCTTTGCAGTCCACCCAGAGCCTTCCTGACATGCTGAGGCTTCATTATGTTAACATAGTACAATTTATGCCTCTTCCTCCTGCCTAGCAGGTTTACCATGTAATTGACATTACTGACCTTCCTTACCACTTTGAAGGCCCCCTCCCTAGCTGCCTGCAGTTTATTGTGCCTGACAAGATTAAGCACCATAACCTGCTGTTTCACAGCATACACTTGGGATTGAGCATTCCTGTCATACCAACCATTTTTCTGCTCTTGGGCTCCTGTCAAGTTCTCATGAGCCAAGCCCAAGAGCTCCCTATGCCTTGTCCTGAGGTTTAGGACATATGCCAAAGCAGACTCCTTGTGGGATTCACACTCACTCTTCCAGTCATCATGAATCAAATTTAAAGATCCCTTAACCCTGTGCCCATAGAGCAACTCAAATGGTAAAAAAAAAACCTGTGGATTCCTGGGGTATCTCTCTGTGTGCAAACAATAGATGGGGCAAATATTTGTCCCACTCTCTCTCAAACTGGTCTGCAAATGCCCATAGCATGGTCTTTAGTATAGAGTTTAACCTCTCAACAAGACCATTAGTCTGGAGATGGTCCAGATTGGTCTTTAGGTACATCACCCCACAACACTACCACAGACAAGCCAGCAGGTCCGACATGAAATTGGCATGTCTGGCATTCAGTGTTTCTCTCAGGAAACCTACCCTGCTGAAAATCTCTAACAAAGCATTTGCCACCTTCTCTGCCTCAGTGGAGGACAGAGGTACCACCTCAAGGTATCTAGTAGAATAATCTACTACTACCAGGATATACTTCTTTCCTGTGGAACTTGGGGTACTCAGAGACCCACAGTATCCATAGCTACCCTCTGAAATGGCTACTCAATCACAGGCAAAGGGATTGATGGAGCTTTGACCTTATCTCCTGTTTTGCCTACCTTTTGGCACTGCTCACAGGTCCTGCAGTACCCTGTTGCATTCTTTGCAAACCCAGGCCAATAAAAGCCCTGCATAATACTCCTCTTGGTATGATTTATACCCATATGACCTGCAAAAAGAATGTCATGGGCTATGGCTAGAAGTGCCAGATGGTAGACTATACAGACTACCATCTGTTGTAGTACCTCACCTTCTAGCCCTCCCTCAGGGTCCACTCTTTGTACAGTAACTCTTTGTTCCAGTTTACAGATTCCACTTTTCCTTGAGCATCAGGTGCCTCCTTAGCTACGTCCCTCAAGCCTCGTAAAGTAGAATCCAAAAGCTGAGCCTGTCTCAGTTCTGTCTTTTTAACTCCTCCCAGCTCCCCTTCCACAAGAAGCATAGAATCTTATGACAGTGGTGCCTCAGTGTCAGCCTGGGCACTACCACTCACCTCTGTCCTTGCAATCACCTTGTCCAAGGGAACATCAGTACCTACCAGCAGCTGTGGCTCACTTTCAGGCTGTCTGTTACAAGGTATCTGCCTCCCTAAAATAGCCACATCACCAGTCCCAGCTTCATGTCTGGGTCTCCCCCAGCCTACCAGACCTGCATGCCTGTCTCCAAGCCTGACTGCATGTAACTGCATGCATACAAGGTACTGTATTATCAAAATCATTCCCTATCAAGACATCTGCAGGAATATCCTCAAACACAGCTACCTGCTTGCTTCCTTTTCCACCCTACCAGTCAAGGTGAACTCTGGCCAAAAGTATTTGGAATGGGATCCCTCCTAAAGCTCTAATTAGAATAGACTGCCCAAGTATGTACTGCTCCTCTTTAACCAGTGCAGGCTTCACAATAGTTATGACAGAGGCTGTCTCTCTCTTAGCAATGGTTTGTCTTCCATTCACTAAGATAGGGTACAAACTCTGATGATAGTTTGGCACCCCTGTTGTCTCCAGACAATTTACTACTGGCACGCTGTTCTTCCACTTGCTGGCTTCTTCACCTTTTGTTCGTCACATTGCTTCAGTGGATATCTGCATGATACATGGCCCTTCTGGTTACATTTAAAACATCTAACCCTGATCCTGGCCGTGTACCTGAACTAGTGGCTTCTGCTGTTACTGGTAGACTTTGTTGATGTGGTTTAGGCTGCCTACCATACGTTCCCTTATATCCATGTTAATAAGCCAAAAAGTGGTAAAAGTGCCCCAAAGTGAACTAATAAATGTAAAATAGGCACTGGAGGTCCAACCAGTTCCAACACAAGTATCTTTATTAACGAGAACCACAAAAACACATTTTATTGCAACACATCTCTTATATCCATGTGCAGCACTGTGTATCCTCTTCTTGTGCAGTGATGCCCTGTTTGCTAATTAGAAATCCCCTTTTTTCCCCACTCATCTGCAGAGTTACACTCTTGGTCTGCCAACCAGATTGTCATGGCCTCAGGCAAAGTATTAAGGGCTTGGTCCCTCACCAAAAGGTCTGCCAGTCTTTCAAAAGCGGTGACCCACTCATCCACCTATGGAAATAAGTACTTAACTCTGCAATATAATCACATACACTTTCATCTGCCTTGTGTCTATGTTCATGAAACTTTTTTCTGTAATCTTCAAGTGTGAACTTATAACAGTTCAATAAACATTTGGTATCAAACAATTTAGAAATAGCAGTTATAGCTTTACCATGGGGTAGGGGGTCAGAAACCATTCCCAGAGCTCTTCGTCAGCATTATATTGTTTACATACTCTTTCAAATATATGACTAAAACTATCAAAGTCATCCTCCTCTGCAAATTGTGGAAGAAATTTACTGACCTTTATTGCTTCTGGGGTTCAGTTATTCCCTTCCCCATTACCTCCATGACACTGATGAAGGGTCGACATCTCCTTCTCATGTTGTCACTGCTTCACTTTTTCTTCAACCTCCACTCTCCACAGTCTCTCATTTTCTTCAATCTCCAAATGCCGCAGTCTCACTATTTCTTTGCTATCCAAACAACGCAGTATCTCTTCTGTCTCCAAACACCGCAGTCTTGCCTTTGACTCCAACTCCAGATTCTTGGTCTCCAGTTCATGCTGACGCTGCTTCCCCTTTTCTTCAGCCTCCAGTTCAAGTCTGTTTTCGGACTGCAAATGTTTGGCCTCCATTTCAAGTCTCTTTAACTCCAGATGGATGTTGTAAGTCCTCTGAGGAAAAGGTGAACTCTCCTGTTACTGAAGACTGCAAAGCCCCAACACCAGACTTTAGTCTGTTTAGCATGCACCAGTCATTTGGCTTCACACACCTTGGCAAACCGGTTCTTTGTCAGCTTACCATAATCCTCTGCTGACATCTTTGTCTGCTTTCCCTGACTAAACTAAACTAATAAAAATAAACAAAACTGTTGTGAAAATGAAACTCTGAATGTTTACCTTGTGATTGTTGACAGTACACACACCTGCCCACAGCCTACTGAAGTACAATTAATATCCCACCGTTCTGACACCTATATGTGACGGCCACTCTTTACCCCGAGACAGTAATCAAGGAGCCTCAATCTTCACCACAACTTCAGTGAGAGACAGTTACTAAAACAGGAATGGTTTATACAGTTTTCAAATGCGAGCACACCGAAAGCATGCTCCAGACCCCAGGACTGGACTGTCTGTCTATCCAGATCCCAAACAAGACCCACCTTAGAGCACTGTGTCCCAGTTCCAAGTAACTGACAGACTTACACTTGGGAATTTTATTTTCACACACACACTCCTGTGGAAGGCTGGCACAGATTTTCTAGCTGTATTCCTTTCTGTCCAGACAATAAGGTATCTTTGCTGCCACCAGTCAGAAACTGTTAGGCTCTTACAAGGGTATCCAATTATACTGCGTAAAATCAATGTTGATATAAATGGCAGAGAGTAACCTTTGCAGCAAGTTTTTTTGGGGTGGCCAAGGCATCACTAAAGTAAGCAGAGGTACTCTCAAGATGTTAAAAATAATCTCTAAAAGACCAACCACAATGAAAGGTATAAAATATTAAATAATAAAATAGAAAACATGAGAATATTAAATGCCAAAGTACTATAAAATCCGAGTTTCAATCACAGGAGAAATACAAATAACACAGTTGGACAGATTCAAACAGATGTAGAAAACACTGCTAAACTAATCTCACTGTGTTTCCTAACTGTCTAAAGAATAATTGTTCCGTAGCTAACTTAATTAATACAGAACAGGAAGATATGATGCTGAGGTGCTTACTTTCACAAGGTAAAGTGATGAGCTTCCAACAAACTGAACTAACTCAACAAACTCAGCTGATCAACTAACCACTAACTGTCATAGATTTTTATATCAGGTTCCAAAGAAAATAAAACAAAACAAGCTACAGTGAGAGTTCCATCCTCTCAGTGCTGGTTATAGAATGACATCACATTTGATCACCCAACTCTGGTACAACACACATTCATAGCTTTGCTAGGAAAAATCAGAATAATTTCAAAAACCTGTATTCTTTGTTTAAACATAAACATTTAATCAGTTGCAATAACACTGCATAGGGATATTGTAAAGGTATTAGTCAGTATGTATGGGACGCATGGTCTTCCTATCCATGTGGATACAATATAATGTATAGCCACCACTATACTTATAAGGATCTTCTAGGGGCAGATTGAGAACATGTATCTCACAATCTTCTCCCTTGAGGATACTTTGGCAGTTCCTGCATGTACTCTTGGCAAATGTGAATCAGTACATCTGTTTCCTGGTGTCACCTCAGGAATGAGTAAGGATCTATGTGTACCCTTTATGGGGTAGCAGGTTTCCCTGAGGTGCTTGGTGCAATAGATTGTACCCATGTTGCAATTAGGGCCCCATCTGCTCCATGGGAAAGTGGCACCTCAGTAAGAAGGGCTACCATTCCTTGAATTGCCAGGTAGTGTGTGGTGTATGGGGGTGCATCACCAATGTCTTCGGCAAGCATCCTGGCATTGCACATAATTCCCATATCTGGTACACTTGCTCACTCTACCACCTCTTCCTGTATCGTAGGATGCCCAGTGATCATCTTGCTGGCACAGGGAGCACAGCAAGAAGTTCTGCCATTCGATTCTTGGAGTGGCATCGGAGTGCCTTCTGTGTGGAGTCTGCACGTCTTCCCCGTGGTTGGGTAGCGTTCGAAAGACATACGTGCGTAAATGGGCGTGCTTTCGTTGAAGGTTGGGCGTCGAGCTGGCACCTCAGCATTTCGTAAAAATCTACTGCCAATCATTAGTGGACCAAAGTTCCGCTGTGGCGACCCCTTACCGGGAAAAAGCCGAAAGACAAACAACAACTTATTCACGGTAAAATTTATTGCTGAATACGAAACCACTTTTTTTTCTTTCGCCCACTCCCCCTTTTTTTTTTTTCTTTCAAGTGATGCTGGATATCCACTGGAGTCATGGCACTTGACAACAGTGAGAAATCCATGTAGAACTCCTGAAAAGAATTAGATTACAGCCATGTCCAAGACCTGTATTGTCACTGAGAAGGTGTTTGGCCTTCTCAAGAGTCATTTTAGGTGCCTGAAGGAGTCTTGGGGTACCCTTTACAATGACCAAGATACTGCATGCTGGATGTTTACTGCATGTTGCATTCTGCACAATATGATCATGCGCTGGCCTGGTGGTGAAGTAATCCATAGAGTCACTGCAGGTCGCATTTCCAGTCTTACTATGACTAATGCTGACCAACCAGCAGTAGTACTACAGAATCCCATGCATCAGGCTTGTGCATGACATAAGACTGCAGAGGTAAAGAAGTGGCATCTAGTCTAGAATTATGGACCATGACATTCAGGTTAGTGTTTCCTTTCTTGTAAAAGCTCCTACAGTATAATTAATGCATGCATTATCATCTCTGGGCTATGCTTTATGGTGCATGGCCTGCTTTTACTGTTCATCATACTTTCCTTCTCATCTTTAAATAATTATATATATATATATATATATATATACATATATATATGTATATATATATATGTATATATATATATATATATATATT
This sequence comes from Protopterus annectens, assembly GCF_019279795.1. Classification (NCBI taxonomy): domain Eukaryota; kingdom Metazoa; phylum Chordata; order Ceratodontiformes; family Protopteridae; genus Protopterus; species Protopterus annectens. The sequence goes on from NC_056744.1 coordinate 1,594,901,502, forward strand.
TATATATATGTATGGGTCTACCTGACATTGCCTACAGTCCAGAATGCCAACAGCTATATGGCCGACACCATATGATCAACATTCGGAATGCCGACAATGCGGAACTGGCATCTCACTATAGTGCGGAATGGAAAGATTTCCATTCCTGCACTGTAGTGTGATCTTGGAGTTGGTATATTAAAGTTATGGGGGGGGGGCCCTGCTAGAAGATGAAAGGAAATTTTATTTTCGTTTTTCAAATTTTATTTTCGTTTTTCATGATCTACTTACAATGTTGAGATTTCGGATGTCGGTCATATGGTGTCGGCCATATGATTGTCGGCATTCCGAAATTTCAGCATTGTAAAGTAGATCTTTATATATATATATATATATATATATATATATATATATACACACACACACACACACACACACACACACACACACACACACACACACACACAAACACACACACAATGTATTTATTTTAGAACAGTAACTTACATTATTGTTTTTAAAGTTTTAAAAGACTACAGTGGCAAAGGTTTCATTTAGAAGCCTCATTGAAATATAAAATAGTACCAAGAGGTCTCAGAGTATTAAATATGCCAACCTATGCTGACTTACTTCAAAAATGGCAGAATCTAAATCTACAGCTCAGCTATGACTATATGCATTTGCTCATAGAATTCTTTAAACCACATGAAAAAGAGCTAGCTGATGGGATAAAGAGGCTGCAAGAACAATTAATTAATAACTTTCTTACAGAGGTACTAGGCAGTAAATTGGATGAACTTGCTGATAGCATACAGGGCTATGACAAAAGACTGCAAAATACTAAAACTAAAAAACTTCAAAGGGACCTCAATGATTTTCAATGTAAAGAGGTCTTTTCGTGGCCAAGGAGAACACCTGTGAACATAGATAATTTAGAAAAAATGACTATAGTGGAAACTTCTGAAAGTTTAAATGTGGAGAGTACTGTCTCTTTAAATCAGTTTCCTTGTGAGAGTACTGACGTCAGCACAGAGAGAGCATGTATGGAACCTTCCACACCTGAGAATGGCGGAATGGTGAAGGAAGCTCCTCGTACTATTAGAAGGATAGATTCCAGCGTTGGTTCGGAGTCAGTAGCTTTTTTGGAGCAAAGGGAAGCTACACAAACTTCGATCCTTCCATTTGTGTTAAAGAAGGCGCTGCCGATAAGGGACAGGTCAAACAGCAGAAACCGAAGAGGGAGAACGCGATTACAACAGAAGGAACGAGCGACTCCTGCATACATGAATACCAGGAGCAAGAATCAACGAAAAGTTTGGTAATTAATATATCTAGCTTTTCTTTAACTGATGCACAAGTCTTGTTGTTAAATAGAGGTCTGAACTTTATTCCAGCACAGGAAACAATGTTAACTGATGTATTGAAAGAGCTGAAGCTATTTTCTCGTAATTTAACACTCAAAACTAAGAAATGCAACTTATAATATATTTAAACAACCTAGTGCTTTTGTACCCAAGATACATCCTACAGTGGAAACCTTTACTAATGTATGTGAACATGAAATTAGAAAGATGTATGCAAAAACTCTTCCACCTAGATTTTATAATTTGAGTAAATTAGAAACTGAAGCATTATCACAGTTTTCTTGTAGCATTGAGATTAGGCCCGCTGACAAAGGGGGCAGTGTAGTAGTAATGGATAAGGCTTTCTACCAGAAGAAAATGATGACACTTCTGAATGATACAGAAACTTATGTTGAATTAAATGAGAGACAAGTACAAGGTATAATTGACAGGATATCTGTATATATTTTTGATTAAGGGATACAAAGGCATTTTTGTGATTGTTATATAATAAGACCAAAAATATTAAAAGAAATTATATGTTTGTAACTATGGATGTTACTTCACTGTTCACAGTGATACCAAACAAATGGGGTATTGAGAAAATATGTGACATTCTGACTTTGAAACAAGCCTTTCAGAGTACTAAGATTAATTTGATATGTGAATTACTTGATATTGTCCTAGAAAATAATGTCTTTATATTTAATGAGAAGTTTTATTTACAGAAAGTTGATGAGCGATGGGCACGGCTTGTGCCAACAGCTACCAACTTAGTATTGGCAGCGTGGGAAACAGATCATGTATTGAGTACAAGTAATAAATATGTTGGGAATATTGTATGGTACATATGTTTTGTAGATGATGTCTTCCTGTTGTGGGATGGTACTAGTGAAGAATTACAAGAGATGGTGGAGTATCTACACAGTACCACAGAATTTTTAAGATTCACCAGTCGACATTCTAGGGACTCTATTGAGTTCCTAGATGTTTTGGTTAAAAAGACAGCATTGGATGAACTTACAACAGGGATATATAGGAAACCAACATGGAGAAACAGCATTTTGCATAAGACCAGTATGCACCCAACATTTGTACATAGGAATGTAATGAAGGGACAATATATGAGAATAAGCCGTCTACATAATACAGATGAAGGCTTTGTGGAGACAATGAGTACGTTAGAGAAAGACTTCTTAAATAGAGGCTATAGCAAAAAGGATATAGATGGAAGTTCTAGATATACTATTGATAATAGGGATGGGAGATGTAAACCCTTCTTCTCGAACACTATGGAAGAAGTCAACAGCAGGCAAGACAATGATATTAAAGTTAGATTCCCTATAACTTATTCGAGTGATGTCAGAAGGTTCTGTTACATTTTTGAGAAGAATTGGAATGTTTTATTGTCTGACCCTGATTTGAGAGAACTGTTAGTGGACAGACCTAGTTTTTCTTTTAGAAATAAGAAATCTTTAAAGAGGCAACTTTGCTATAAATCTATAAATAATGATAGAATGCTACAATCTGACAGGCAGGGGACTTTTCCTTGCAGAAATTGTACAGCATGTGAGTATCTATATAATAAATCTATATATAAACACCCCATATTAGGATTTACGATTGATATTGATTTTTACGTTGATTGCAGAACACAGTACTTGGTTTATTTTAGTTTTTGCACTTTATGTCACGCCTTTTATATAGGCAAGACTAACAGGTGTTTAAAGGAACGTATCCTTGAACACCTTAGAGATATAAAAAAATAAAAAGACACAAATGCCTTAGCAAAACATGTGGAAGAAGAAGATAAGAAACATATTTTTAATTTTATGGTTTTAGAAATAATAAATAGAAGTAAGAGGGGAGGTGACATAAAGAACAGGGTAGAGGAAGCAGAACAAAAATGGATTTTATTTCTACAAGCAGACAGCTTTCCTGGATTAAATAATGCTGTTTCGTTGAAACCTTTTTTAAAATCCAGGTCACTTAAACATTAAGTATATGTTTGTATAAGATGAGCTTTGATACATGGATATGTTATTTTATATAGAACACAAAGCAGACTGATATACAGATGTATGTAATTTTAATTAGCTTATGTCATAGCTTTACATGTGTTCTTATTGGTTGAACTATATTTTAAATATCAATGTTTTAATTGTTTTTATGAGTCTGAAGAAGCGATCAGCTGACTTAGATCGTGAAAACGCTTAAAGAGCACTTGGTGTGAAGCTGCAAGTGGACTGTTTCCTGGCTTGGATTATTTTATTCTTATTTTCAGCTGTGGTCTAACCATTGGTTTCTTTTTGTTCACTGTTTTTAAAGTTATGCCTGAGTACTCACTAACTCCTTTGCGATGATGTCAGTAAGGCACCATATAAGGAATAATCACAGTTTTAACTGTTTTGCACAATACATTTTAGTAATGTGGTGTACCTAAGTATGCACATACTGAATGTTCTAAAGTGGGACAGTTAGTAAAAAGTACTACTTCAGTATTTAACATAAGTTCATATCTTGCAAAAGAATGAAAATATATAATATTTTTTATAGTACGCAAGTTTCCTCAGTTTGAACTATGATGTCTGTTAAGGTATTGCATATTAGATTATTTAATTTTGTAATAAACAGTAATATGTGGCCTCAGAGACAAAAGCATTATCATTTGTACAGTGATGAGAGTGAAGTGTCAGCAGTGTTTGTTTACATGACAGGAAACTCATGTTCATCTTATTAGTGTTTCCCTGAATATTTGTATATGAGTACTTTTAAGTTGTAGGTAAATGTAATCAATTGTCATTGCATGCAGCTTTATTTCCACAGCTCTTTGAGGTTTAAGCAATACCATTAGAGGAATGAAATGCGAATAGCTGAAAAGTGTTTGTTACCTTTATACCTGCGTAAATTCTCTTGTGTTTGCCCCCCCCCCCACTAGTTACAGTACTCTCTTGAGAAGCACTTATGGTCTCATGTGATCTTCCCCACGTGTCCAGACGGCACCCTGTCCTCTTCTCCTTGCAAGATTGACTCCTACGTGACTTTGTTATGTCCTATCTAGTGTACGAGTGGAGGCAGCCATGGATGTTTGATCTGGCATCATATTACACATCAGTGTGATCATGGCATTATCCCTACTTTGTGCCATTTCCATGTAGTGCTGGTAATCATCAACTGTACCCTGGGGGACTCTTAACATTTCCAGCTGACTCTCTATGGCAGTGCTGCGAGACTCAACAATGTCACGGCACATTTGCTGCTGGGCAGCCAATGCTTTACATACTGTATTTCCTGGGGTAGCTGTGACAAATTCTTGCACCTGGTTCCCTTTGTAAAGGTGTCATTGTGGACACTGATACCTCTGAATTTCTGCCATCATCTTGAAAGTGTTCATCTGGGTTTGGAGGTACTAGTGTAGAGGTGCATGGATGTTCTTCGTTCCCCATTGCTGCAGTCCTTACTATTGGGTATAGTCCGCATCCAGTCGGCCCGACCAGAGAGTATTGACAGCGTCAGGGCGCATTAGACTGACGTCAGTGCGTCAGGGTACTAATCGCGCATGACCGGCGTCATATCCTCAGTCTTTTTGCCGCATGGTCCGATGCAGAAGCAGTTTTCGCGAGTGCAGGTTGGCGTTCTGAAATATTTCAAACCGGAGTTTCAGACCAAAACAGAGTTGGCTAAGTACCCGTTGGGGAACATTTTGGTTTTCTTGCCTCAGTATTTAACCGGATGTCAGAAAAAGTGAATAACTGTATTTCTTGTGGAAACAGATACCTCATAGGGATTACCATACCTTGTGTATACCTTGTTTAGGGCCTGAGCACGGCGTTGTTGGTTGCCGCTCTTGTGCTAGGTTTAACAAACGCACTATTAAGAGGAGGTTAGACTGTGCCAGGTTAGTGTTTGGGAAGCGTTGCAATTATAAAATGCCGCCGGATGCTCCGACGCCCGCCCGCCCAAGAAGCCGCTGCCGATAAGGGACAGGTCGAACAGCAGAAACCGAAGAGGGAGAACGCGATTACAACAGAAGGAACGAGCGACTCCTGCATACATGAATACCAGGAGCAAGAATCAATGAAAAGTTTGGTAATTAATATATCTAGTTTTTCTTTAACTGATGCACAAGTCTCGTTGTTAAATAGAGGTCTGAACTTTATTCCAGCACAGGAAACAATGTTAACTGATGTATTGAAAGAGCTGAAGCTATTTTCTCGTAATTTAACACTCAAAACTAAGAAATGCAACTTATAATATATTTAAACAACCTAGTGCTTTTGTACCCAAGATACATCCTACAGTGGAAACCTTTACTAATGTATGTGAACATGAAATTAGAGAGATGTATGCAAAAACTCTTCCACCTAGATTTTATAATTTGAGTAAATTAGAAACTGAAGCATTATCACAGTTTTCTTGTAGCATTGAGATTAGGCCCGCTGACAAAGGGGGCAGTGTAGTCGTAATGGATAAGGCTTTCTACCAGAAGAAAATGATGGCACTTCTGAATGATACAGAAACGTATGTTGAATTAAATGAGAGACAAGTACAAGGTATAATTGACAGGATATCTGTATATATTTTTGATTAAGGGATACAAAGGCATTTTTGTGGTTGTTATATAATAAGACCAAAAATATTAAAAGAAATTATATGTTTGTAACTATGGATGTTACTTCACTGTTCACAGTGATACCAAACAAATGGGGTATTGAGAAAATATGTGACATTCTGACTTTGAAACAAGCCTTTCAGAGTACTAAGATTAATTTGATATGTGAATTACTTGATATTGTCCTAGAAAATAATGTCTTTATATTTAATGAGAAGTTTTATTTACAGAAAGTTGGCGTAGCGATGGGCACGGCTTGTGCCAACAGCTACGCCAACTTAGTATTGGCAGCGTGGGAAACAGATCATGTATTGAGTACAAGTAATAAATATGTTGGGAATATTGTATGGTACATATGTTTTGTAGATGATGTCTTCCTGTTGTGGGATGGTACTAGTGAAGAATTACAAGAGATGGTGGAGTATCTACACAGTACCACAGAATTTTTAAGATTCACCAGCCAACATTCTAGGGACTCTATTGAGTTCCTAGATGTTTTGGTTAAAAAGACAGCATTGGATGAACTTACAACAGGGATATATAGGAAACCAACATGGAGAAACAGCATTTTGCATAAGACCAGTATGCACCCAACATTTGTACATAGGAATGTAGTGAAGGGACAATATATGAGAATAAGCCGTCTACATAATACAGATGAAGGCTTTGTGGAGACAATGAGTAATGTTAGAGAAAGACTTTTAAATAGAGGCTATAGCAAAAGGATATAGATGGAAGTTCTAGATATACTATTGATAATAGGATGGAGATGTAAACCCTTCTTCTAACACTATGGAAGAAGTCAACAGCAGGCAAGACAATGATATTAAAGTTAGATTCCTATAACTTATTCGAAAGTGATGTCAGAAGGTTCTGTTACATTTTTGAGAAGAATTGGAATGTTTTATTGTCTGACCCTGATTTGAGAGAACTGTTGGTGGACAGACCTAGTTTTTCTTTTAGAAATAAGAAATCTTTAAAGAGGCAACTTTGCTATAAATCTATAAATAATGATAGAATGCTACAATCTGACAGGCAGGGGACTTTTCCTTGCAGAAATTGTACAGCATGTGAGTATCTATATAATAAATCTATATATAAACACCCCATATTAGGATTTACGATTGATATTGATTTTTACGCTGATTGCAGAACACAGTACTTGGTTTATTTTAGTTTTTGCACTTTATGTCACGCCTTTTATATAGGCAAGACTAACAGGTGTTTAAAGGAACGTATCCTTGAACACCTTAGAGATATAAAAAAATAAAAAGACACAAATGCCTTAGCAAAACATGTGGAAGAAGAAGATAAGAAACATATTTTTAATTTTATGGTTTTAGAAATAATAAATAGAAGTAAGAGGGGAGGTGACATAAAGAACAGGGTAGAGGAAGCAGAACAAAATGGATTTTATTTCTACAAGCAGACAGGTTTCCTGGATTAAATAATGCTGTTTCGTTGAAACCTTTTTTAAAATCCAGGTCACTTAAACATTAAGTATATGTTTGTATAAGATGAGCTTTGATACATGGATATGTTATTTTATATAGAACACAAAGCAGACTGATATACAGATGTATGTAATTTTAATTAGCTTATGTCATAGCTTTACATGTGTTCTTATTGGTTGAACTATATTTTAAATATCAATGTTTTAATTGTTTTTATGAGTCTGAAGAAGCGATCAGCTGACTTAGATCGTGAAAACGCTTAAAGAGCACTTGGTGTGAAGCTGCAAGTGGACTGTTTCCTGGCTTGGATTATTTTATTCTTATTTTCAGCTGTGGTCTAACCGTTGGTTTCTTTTTGTTCACTGTTTTTAAAGTTATGCCTGAGTACTCACTAACTCCTTTGCGATGATGTCAGTAAGGCACCATATAAGGAATAATCACAGTTTTAACTGTTTTGCACAATACATTTTAGTAATGTGGTGTACCTAAGTATGCACATACTGAATGTTCTAAAGTGGGACAGTTAGTAAAAAGTACTACTTCAGTATTTAACATAAGTTCATATCTTGCAAAAGAATGAAAATATATAATATTTTTTATAGTACGCAAGTTTCCTCAGTTTGAACTATGATGTCTGTTAAGGTATTGCATATTAGATTATTTAATTTTGTAATAAACAGTAATATGTGGCCTCAGAGACAAAAGCCTTATCATTTGTACAGTGATGAGAGTGAAGTGTCAGCAGTGTTTGTTTACATGACAGGAAACTCATGTTCATCTTATTAGTGTTTCCCTGAATATTTGTATATTAGTACTTTTAAGTTGTAGGTAAATGTAATCAATTGTCATTGCATGCAGCTTTATTTCCACAGCTCTTTGAGGTTTAAGCAATACCATTAGAGGAATGAAATGCGAATAGCTGAAAAGTGTTTGTTACCTTTATACCTGCGTAAATTCTCTTGTGTTTGCCCCCCCCACTAGTTACAGTACTCTCTTGAGAAGCACTTATGGTCTCATGTGATCTTCCCCACGTGTCCAGACGGCACCCTGTCCTCTTCTCCTTGCAAGATTGACTCCTACGTGACTTTGTTATGTCCTATCTAGTGTACGAGTGGAGGCAGCCATGGATGTTTGATGTGGCATCATATTACACATCAGTGTGATCATGGCATTATCCCTACTTTGTGCCATTTCCATGTAGTGCTGGCAATCATCAACTGTACCCTGGGGGACTCTTAACATTTCCAGCTGACTCTCTATGGCAGTGCTGTGAGACTCAACAATGTCACGGCACATTTGCTGCTGGGCAGCCAATGCTTTACATACTGTATTTCCTGGGGTAGCTGTGACAAATTCTTGCACCTGGTTCCCTTTGTAAAGGTGTCATTGTGGACACTGATACCTCTGAATTTCTGCCATCATCTTGAAAGTGTTCATCTGGGTTTGGAGGTACTAGTGTAGAGGTGCATGGATGTTCTTCGCTCCCATTGCTGCAGTCCTTACTATTGGGTATAGTCCGCATCCAGTCGGCCCGAATACCAGATAAGGCTGACGCCGGTCAGGGCGCATTAGACTGACGCCAGTACGCCAGGGTACTAATGCGCATGACCGACGCCATATCCTCAGTCTTTTGCCGCATGGTCCGATGCAGAAGCAGTTTTGCGAGTGCAGGTTGGCGTTCTGAAATATTTCAAACCGGAGTTTCAGACCTAAACAGAGTTGGCTAAGTACCCGCTGGGAACATTTTGGTTTTTCTTGCCTCAGTATTTAACCGGATGTCAGAAAAGTGAATAACTGTATTTCTTGTGGGAAACAGATACCTCATAGGGATTACCATACCTTGTGTATACCTTGTTTAGGGCCTGAGCACGACGGCGTTGTTGGTTGCCGCCTTGTGCTAGGTTTAACAAACGCACTATTAAGAGGAGGTTAGACTGTGCCAGGTTAGTGTTTGGGAAGCGTAATTATAAAATGCCGCCGGATGCTCCGACGCCCGCCCAAGAAGCGCAAGGACAAAACAGCGAAGCCTAGGGTTGATGAACCGCAGTCCCGGACGCCGGTTCTTTAGAAGGCTCAGTGGAGCCAGAGGTTTTGCCAGGAGATTCCATGGAGTCTCAGGCAGAAACTTTTATGTTACAGGATGTGCCTTCTCAGGAGCTAGGCTAGGCAGAGGGGCCTTCTGAGGTAACTGTTCTTCCCTCTCTTCCCAAGGTAGTTAGAGCCTCTCCTTCTGTTGCCAAAACTTCTTTGAGAGGTAGGCCTAGTTCAGCTTCAGTGGGGCTTCTCCTAGCATTTCGGGTTCTGTACCTAAGAAACATAAGCTTAAAAAAGCAGAAGATTTGATTACTATGATTAGAGGTACTATGCCGCCGCCTGATAAGAGGCCTAGGGTGGAACCGAGTTTGATAGTTTTGAACAGTGTTCAGAGGCTTCAGAGTCTTCTGCGGAAGACTTGCAGGAGTATCCTACTTATTCTGATTCTGATGTGGATGATTCCACTCCTACTGCTTCTCCTCCTGAGGATTTCTCATTTTCAGAGACTCTGCATTCCATGAGGGAGCACTTTAAATGGGAAGGCCAGGATTACTCTGATTCCAGGAAAAGGCTTAGGGAATTCTTGTTTTACCCCAGCATAGGCCCTTAGCTATTCCTCCTGTGTTGAATGTGGTGGAAGATGTTTTGCAGAGGCTTCCCTGAACCCTGACTCTTTGCCTCCTGCTCCTGTTAAGCCTGATAGGTATTATAGGGTGCCCAAGCTCATAAGTATTTGTTTAAGAGTCCTAGGGCGGACCCAGAAACTATTTCTCAAGGGCCTAAAGGTGTTAAGGCTTCTGTGGTTAAAAATCCTGTTCCCACTGATAAAGAGGCAAGGGCTTTGGATAGGTGGGGAAAGAAAGTGTATACTTCTTCCACTCTAGCCATGAGAGCGTTGAATTGTCAGTTTCACATGCTAAAATATCAGAATTATCTCCTTTCACAATTAAAATCTAAGGTGGATGCTTTGGCGGAAGGTATTGAGTGTAAAGAGTTGCTGGATTTGGTTCATGTGTCTGAACAAGTGGGTAAGCATTCTTTGCAATGTGGTTTTGATGCTGTACAGGCCTCCTCGAGGGTGGCTGCTACTAGTTCTGTTCTTCGCAGGCATGCCTGGTTGAAGGATCAGAATTTAGCTGAGCATGTTAAGACAAGGATTTTGGATGCTCCTTTACAGTCTGATGTGTTGTTTGGATCGCCTGTGGAAGCAGTTTTAAAGAAAATGGAGGACAAAGCTAAGTCTATGCAAACTGTTAAAGATTTTTGCAGGTGCAGCCACCAAGTTTAGTAGAAATTGGCCTGCTAAGGGGTGGACATATCCTGCTTATGATTCCCAGTCTAGGGGTAGGTCTAGACGTGGTAGGGGCAGGGCTCAAGGTTCTTTTAGGCCTAGAACAGGAGTTCACCTGCTCAGACTTCTGGTGAGGGCAGGGTTCAGTCCTTCGTAAACAGACCCAATGACCTGTCTTTTCAGCTGCCAGTAGATTCTCGCCTGGCAGCTCCTTTGGGAGGAAGACTGTCTCTTTTCAAAGAAAATTGGGATTTAATTACTCAAGACAAATGGGTGTTGGATATCATTCACCACGGTTACAGATTTTATTTCCATACAATGCCTCCTTTCAAAGGCATGCCAGACGTTCCTCCTCCACAAAGAAAAGAGGCTCACAAGCAAGTTTCTCAGTTACTCCAGATGGGGCCATTCAGCCAGTCCCTGTATCAGAAAGGGGCCTAGGATTTTATTCTCGCCTGTTCCTAGTACCAAAGAAGGGGAACACGTGGAGACCAATTTTGGATTTATCTCTCCTCAACACTTTTCTGGACATTCCCAAGTTCAAGATGTTGACTTTACAACAGCTTTTACCTCTGCTGGGCAAAGATCACTGGATGGTAACTTTAGATCTCAAGGAAGCTTACCTTCATGTGCCTATAAGGCTAAGTTGCAGGAAGTATCTGCGGTTTCGAGCTGGAAATTCTCATTATCAGTTCTCTGCATTGCCCTTTGGCTTATCTACTGCGCCCAGAGTATTCACAAAGGTTCTGGCTCCAGTGATAGCTTACTTCAGGCTTCAAGGAATTCAAATCTATCCTTACTTGGACGACTGCCTGATTCTGGCTCAAGAAAAGGAAGACCTTCTACAGCATCTGGAATATGTTATAGCAGTGCTAAGATGCCTAGGGTATTCTGTGAACGAAATAAAGTCCAGTCTAGTACCCTCCCAAGACATGTGCTTTCTGGGTGTGAGACTGAATACAGCAGCCCAGATGGCCTTTTTAACCCCGGACAAACAAAAGAGTCTATCACTTTACTTCCAGCAACTATCTCGACAGTCCGTGCTGACTGCAAGGACAGTCCTTCAAGCATTAGGGTTCATGGCATCTTGTATTCTGGTGCTTCCCAATGCCAAACTGCATATGAGGAAGCTACAATGGTATCTCAAAATGTATGGACACAGCACTGCCAGGATTTGGACACTGTCATTCAAATAATACCTTGCCTTCAAAAGAATTTTTGTGGTGGGCTCAGGAATGTCACCTAAACAAGGGACTCTCTGTGACCCGGCCAGAGGCGAGTCAGATTTTAACGACAGATGCCTCGGACATTGCTTGGGGAGCTCATCTAAATGGAAAGTGGATACAAGACAAGTGGCCTGCCAGACTACAGCATCTACATATCAACATGAAGGAGATGTTAGCAGTCCAGTTTGCATTAATGGCTTTCAAGGAGTTACTTCTTCCAGGGCAGGTGTTGATTCTAACAGACAACACAACTGTCATGTGGTACATCAACAAGCAAGGGGGAACACATTCTTATCCTCTATGCAGGCAAGCAATGATTTTATGGGAGACTGCGCTAAGCTTGCAACTAACTCTTCAGGCAAGGTTTCTGCCGGGAGCACAGAACTCCTTAGCAGATGTGTTTAGCAGATGTGTTAAGCAGACAAATCATGGATCCCCACGAGTGGAAACTGGATCTTCATGTATTTCAAAAATTGACAGTGTCATGGGGAACTCCAGACATAGATCTGTTCGCTTCTCCACTAAACCACCAGCTGCCACAGTATTGCACAAAGGGGTTTCATCACACAGCTTGGAAAGTGGATGCTCTGTCTTTCAGTTGGAAAAACCTTCATGTGTATGCCTTTCCTCCTCTGCCTCTTCTTCCAAAGGTACTATTAAAGGTCAGACAAGACAGGCCAAGGATGATTTTGATAGCTCCAGATTGGCCTCGCAACACTGGTACCCACTACTACGGAGTCTGGTAAGGAAGCCTCCATGGCCTTTACCTCTGATTCCTCATCTGTTATCTCAGGAGGATGGTCATCTGCTCAATGTCAAGCTTCACTCTCTTCATCTAACAGCCTGGCATATTCTGTGTTGAAACACAGCAGGTCTCAACTTCCTCAACAAGTTTTAAATGTGATTATGGAAGCTAGAAGACCTAGTACAAGGAAAGTGTACGCAGAAAAATGGAAGAGATTTTTATTTTGGAGTACAGCAAAGAATTTGCAGGTTTCTGAGCCTAATTTGAGTGTGGTTCTTCAATATCTTACTGAGTTATTGGACAAAGGTTTGTCCTTCTCTTCCATTAAGATTCATGCTGCAGCAATTTCAGCTCACTATGATTGTGACCCACCATTGTTTTCGCATCCTTTGTTCAAGCAGTTTCTTAGAGGGGCAAAGAATATAAGACCCCAATGAGCTCCTACTCCTGCTTGGGATCTCAATTTTGTGTTGGAAAAACTTACTCTACAACCTTTTGAGCCTGGCTACTGCTGAATTGAAATACTTGTCATGGAAGACTGCTTTTCTGTTGGCTATTACTTCTGCAAGAAGGGTGTCTGAGTTGCAGGCCCTTATGGCAGTAGAGCCATTTTGATTTTCCATAAGGATAGGGTATCATTACGCACTAATCCTTCCTTTATGCCTAAGGTGGTTTCTAGTGTGGCTTTAAACCAAACTATTCATTTGCCTACTTTTTATGCAGACCCCCAAAATAAAGGGGAAAAAATTTTGCACACTTTAGATGTACACAGGCAATTGCGTTATTATTTAAGCAGGACTAAAGATTTCAGGCAGTCTCAGCAGTTGTTTGTTTCTTTTGCTTTGAGTTCACAGGGCAAGCCTGTGTCAAAACAAACTATTTCTAGGTGGATTGGCTTTTGCATTGCATTTTGTTATTCCCATCATGGCAAGCAGAGATTCCAGCTGTAGGCCTCATTCCACTTAGCTACTGCCACTTCACATTTCTAAGGGGTGGCAACTAAGGATATTTTGAAGCAGCTACTTGGAGTTCAGTGCATACTTTCTCTAAGTGGACTGTTTCCTGGCTTGGATTATTTTATTCTTATTTTCAGCTGTGGTCTAACCATTGGTTTCTTTTTGTTCCTGCTTTTTATGATTTGCCAGCCTCACTACCTCTGCTTTGGGATGATACCAGTAAGGACTGCAGCAATGGGAAGGAAGAATCATAGTACAGTTTTGTACCTACCATAAATGTAGATGTTCGAGGATCCACATTGCTGCAGTTCTTTCCTCAGTTTGAACTATGATGTGTGGTTGTGTAGGTGAGGTCATGTTCATGCTTATATATTTGTATATATGCTTGTATATATGTACATATTTTTGCATGCAGGTTTATTTCACTCTTTGAGGTTTAAGCAATACCATTAGAGGAATGAAATCACGAATAGCTGAAAAGTGTTTGTTACCTTTATACCCTTGTGGCACTTATGCACCCTGTCCTCTTCTCCTTGCAAGATTGACTCCTTGACTTTGTTATGTCCTATCTGGCAGCCATGGATGTTTGATCTGGCATCATATTACACATCAGTGTGATCATGGCATTATCCCTACTTTGTGCCATTTCCATGTAGTGCTGGTAATCATCAACTGTACCCTGGGGGACTCTTAACATTTCCAGCTGACTCTCTATGGCAGTGCTGCGAGACTCAACAATGTCACGGCACATTTGCTGCTGGGCAGCCAATGCTTTACATACTGTATTTCCTGGGGTGACAAACATCTTGAAAGTGTTCATCTGGGTTTGGAGGTACTAGTGTAGAGGTGCATGGTTTTCTTTCCTGTACAAGCTTGAGTGTTATGTTAGATTGTGCTTGACTTTGCGATGCACTGGCATGTCCTGCAGCGTTACTAGCACATTGGTTGCGTGATTATGCTATTAAACTTGGGACTGTGTGCTTCTTTCCTCAAGGAGTCTCATAAATGTAGTAGATATATTATCATCATCATCATCATCATCTTCAACAGCCATTCTGCTGCTGTGTTCCAAATGGATCAGTATAGTATAACTGTTTGTTTCCACTGATGACCCTGTAAAATGACTTGAAAACATTATCAAATAAAGAAATAACATACACCTCTGTATGCCATACCTCTCAACTTTTCCCCTGATTTTGAAAGTAATTTTAGCTGTGTCCCTTTCAGTCCCTCCTAAACTGGTGACTTTTGGAAAAAAGGTGGTAAATTACACTTAAGTAAGTAATGACAATAATTAGAATTAATAAACCTTTTTACTTCAGAAAATGTATATTAATTTGCATTCTCTTATTCTATCAATATTTCAAATTAATACTACTAATATTTTGAAAGTGTCTCTGATGGTCCCTGATTATTTCTGGATTCTGTTGAGGTTTGTCCCTGACTGGATGAGAGTTATGCTGTACGCTGAATATTGAGATGAGGGGTTCACTGACTTCATTGTCATTCTGTTCAGAAGCAGAAGGTTCACCTGTTAATAGTAATTACACATTTAATGTACTCATTCCATGTCAGATTTCAGTTCTCTGTATAAATATGTGTTACTATTTTTAAACTAACCTTCCTGAGCAGATGTGTGTTGCTGCTGCAGACGATGGGAATAGCCAGTGTCCACACCACATCTGTTTTTTTCCAGTCCCATCATCTGCTGTGTCAAAGTCACCCTGATGAATGGAGAGGAGGTATTCCTCATATGGTGTTAAAGGGACAAGTGTTGGATGCCCCCCCACCCCCCAGTACTGGTATGGGCAAATGAATTTTGCATCATTTTGGCTCTAGCATGCCCTACTTTATCATTTGCCCTCTTCTTGTACTGTGTTAAATTGGAGTTCTTTTAATCAACATTGCTAATGCCCATAACAACTTGATTATACACCTTTGCCCACTCAGCTTGATTGGGCCCCCCATTCTAAGAGCTGCCATGAGGATGCAGTTCTCTTCATGGCTAAATTTATTCTTTCTGTGCTTTAATCCCTGGTTCCACATCATTACTGCACCTAAAACAACATATGCCACAGTCAGTATAAAAAACAAAAACTTTAATATAATCAATCAAATAACACAATAATGAAAGCATGCCTTCCATCCTTAGAAGAATAAAAAACAAGTTAGGCAACACAGAACCCTTAATTATCTGCACATGTAGAGTCTCAGTCCAGGCAGGTAGTCATGTTGATCTAATTTTAACACCATCATGACTGCATTCACATTAGTAAAGTAAGCAGTTTGTTAACATATCCATCCTTACCTTGCCACTTTCTTGAATTTGTAATATTGCAGTATTTCATTCAGCAGTGACACTCAGAAATCTTCCAGTAAAGACACAATTATTTATTTATTTATTGCTTTTGTTTATTGGGAAAGTACAACTGGGCTCAGGACCCATTTTCAATGGAGGTGTGGGAAGAAAAGTTACAGTGCAATACAATACAATTGAATACTGACAATAACATCTAAGGGTTCCTGTTAAATGATTGAAGATGCATTCTTTCGAATGCATCTTGATCGAACTTGAAAGCACGAAAAGGCAATTTGTTTGTGGAACAGCGATTTTTTTTTCCCCTTTGGAAAAAAAATCGCTGTTCTAACCGTTTGAGATTATAAGCTTTCGCTTACATTGGTTCGATAAATCATTGTTTGCTTTATTAAGCATTCGATGATTTAACATAGACCCATACTCAATACTTAAGTATGAGAAATGGCAGATGTTCTTCGTGTTTCAATGTTGCAGTCATCACCAGTGGATTATCCCTGCTTGTAGTAGCCCTCGGCTGGCCCGAATACCAGAGCCAGTGTTTTTCTGCATCGGCTGCAGTCATCTGTAGTCTGATGTCAGGTCTTCAGTGCTATAAACCAAGGCAGCCGATGTCATTACATCAGTCTTTCTTGCCGTGAAGCCCATAGCAGAAACAGTTTGCACGAGTGCCAGTCGGTCACTACCAGAATTTGAATTTCAGCTGAAAACGTCTAAAGCTAATTACCGTGTTGGGGACCATTTTTTCTTGCACTAACCAATGTCAGAAAACGTTAACAATTGTCTCACCTGTGGAAAGCAGATCCCATACCGAGACTTCCATTCGTACTGAGTCACTTGTTTAGGCCCACACCATGACGTCCCCTGTTGCCAGTTCTGTGCCCTCTTTAATGCGAGAACCATTCGCCGTAGAGCTCTTTTTGTAGTCAATTTTTGTGTTCCGTCATCGCGTTCTGATATGGCGTCTGTCAGCCAACAGTCCGAGGACATGCCAAAAAAACGCAGAGATAAGGATAGAGACAGACCACACAAGACTAAGCCTTCCGATGATGCTACCGCTAAGCAGGTCGTCAGTTCTCCGGAATTCAGTGAAGCGCTTTTGCAGCCTCTGATGCCCGATTCGATATCGATGCAGGCCTCTGCCAAGACCCTTTCGGAGTCCGGTATGCTGCAGAAATCTTCTTTGTCTTCTGAGCCTTTGGCTGTCTCTGCCTCGGTTGGGTCCAGAACCGCGACACAGGCACTGGCTTCCAAGGAGGCCTTTCTAACTTCCAAATCTAGACAAAAAATGATGTCTTCTCATCCGACTACCATCTCTCTCAGACCTACAGATTCTCTCAGACCTAGAAGCCTGGCCACTCCTATGAAATCTGTTTCTAGCCACCATCTTGCTCCTGCTCCACCAACCCAAGGCACAAATGCTTAAAATGGCAGAGGATCTCATCTTCCTTATCCGGAGGGTAGTCAGGCTACAACTTCTAAAAGGAAAAGGCACCCTTCTCTAGAAATTATGACAGAACAGGATTCTGACAAATCTGACAATTCAGATTTTGAAGAGGAACAGCAACCTCTGACGGCTTACGAGGATTCAGATGCAGAGGAATCCATTCCTTCTGCCTCCCCTCCAGAGGACCTTCCTTTGGGGAAACCTTTCACACCCTCAGGGAACATTTCCAGTGGGAATTTCAGGACTTCCCCCAATCTAAGAAATGACTTAGAGAGTTTCTGGACCTGCCCCAGCACAGACCCCTGGCCATCCCCCCTGTTTTAGAAGTGGTGGATGATTTTTTCCATGAATCCAATTTAGCCCCTGACGTCCTCCTACCTGCTCCCAGTAAACCTGACAGGTATTACAGAGTACCACATTCTCACAAATACCTGTACAGTAATCCTGCTGCAGACTCAGGGGTCATTACACAGGGATCTAAAAGAGCTAAGACTAGTTCCACCAAGAATCCTATTCCATCTGACAAGGACTCCAGAGCGCTGGACAGATGGGGTAAAAAAGTAACCACCTCTGCAACCTTAGCTATCAGTGCACTCAATTGTCAGTTCCATATGTTAAAATTTCAGCAACACACTTTGGAACTATTAAAACAAATGATTTTTACCTTTCCTGACTGTGTTAATTCAAAAGAGTTAGCAGATTTACTGCACTCTGCTTGTCAAGTGGCCAAACACTCATTAACTGTGGATATGATGCCGCAGAAGCCTCTAGCAGGGCAGCAGTGACAGGATCTGTCATTAGGAGACATACATGGCTGAAGGAACAACCTCTCCCTGATCATGTCAAGTCTAAACTTACTGATGCCCCCCTAGATAAGGAGTGCTTTTTTTGGAGTCAGAGCAGAAGTGGTGCTTAACAAAATGGAAGACAAAGCAAAATCTATGCAAACAGTAAAAGATTTCTTTCAGATTCAACCTCCCAGGTTCAGCAGGAACTTTCCCTCTAAGCACTGGTCCTTCCCTGCACCTAGCAGACAAAGCCAAGGTAAGCCCCGCAGGGACAGAACATCCAGGCCCTTATGCCAGGGCCAGCAGAGAAACAAATAGTGGACCACTTCAGCCCCAAAGGCAGGGAGTTCTAACCAACCCTTCTATGGCAAAACCTCACAATGACTCCCTCTTCCCCCTCTGCCCTCCCTTTACTCATCAGAAACTGGGAGGAAGGCTCTCCCTCTTCAAAGAAAATTGGCTTTCTGTAAAAAAGGCCCAATGGGTCTTAAAGATTATTTTTCAGGGATACAAATTCTCTTTCAGCGAACTCCCAATTCCAAGAGGGTACCCAGACTTACCTGCAAATCAGTGGGCAGAGGCATTTAAACAGGTCCAAACTCTCATATCCGAGGGGGCAGTAGAACCTTTCCCCTCAGATCAAACAGGCAAAGGCTTTTATTCCAGACTGTTCTTTGTTCCAAGAAAAGAGGGCACTTGCCCCCCCCCCATCCTGGATCTATCCATTCTGAACACCTCCCTGGTGGTCCTCAGATTCAAAATGTTAACTTTGCAGCAGCTTCTGCCTATGCTATCAAAAAATGCCTGGCTACTGACCCTAGACCTAAAAGATGCCTACATCCACATTCCCATAAGGGAGTCCTGCAGGAAATTCCTGTGCTTTAGAACAGGATCACAACACTTTCAGTTCTCTGCGCTGCCCTTTGGCTTATCTACTGCACCCAGAGTATTCACCAAATGCTTAGCCCCGGCCATAGCATTTTGCAGACAGAGAAATATATAGAGTTTACCCTTACCTGGATGACTGCCTCATTCAGGCAGATTGCAAAGAAAAGCTGTTCCAGGGCCTTCTCTTTGTCAAATCCCTCCTAACCTCCCTAGGGTTCACTATCAATGAGAAGAAATCCAAAGCAAACTCCCACCAGGAAGATAATTTTCTTGGGAACTCTGCTAGACACAGCATCCCAAATGGCCTTCGTATCCCCAGAAAAGCAGAGCTTTCTGCCTCTCTACTTTACCCAGCTGGCTTCCAGAAGTCACCTCACCATGAGGAAGTTCCTGCAAGCCCTGGGATACATGGCATCTTGCATCCTTCTAATTCCTGTGAACAGGCTTCACATGAGAAAACTTCAGTAGTATCTAAAGAGCCTTTGGTGCCAGCGGTCTGTCTCTAGAGACATCTCTCCCTCTGATCCCATGTATAAGGGCTGAGTTTTTCTGGTGGGCAGAGGCCTATACCAAGAACAACGGTCGTCCCTTCATCCTCCGCCCTACCGGCCATACCTTCACCACTGATGCTTCAGACATCGCTTGGAGCACTCTCGTAGCAGGCATGTTCACCCAAGGTCTTTGGGATGCCCAGCACCTTCACTTACACATCAATCAGAAAGAAATGATGACGGTACAAAAGGATCTGATATCCTTCAAACCCCATCTCAGGCCAGGGGTTCTCCTTATAAAAACAGACAACACCACAGTAATGTGGTATGTCAATAAATGGGGGGGGGGGGCGCCCAATTTTGCCCTCTGTGCAAGCTAGCCATGAGTCTCTGGCTGACAGCCGACTCCATGGGTCTACACCTCATTGCCCAATACCTACCAGGGTTCGAAAACACCCTGGTAGCCCACCAAAGAGAAACTTACTGGACCCCTATGAATGGCAGCTCCACAGGGAAATCTTTCTGCAAATCACTCAGGAGTGGGGGACTCCAGAAGTGGATCTCTTTGCCTCACATCTCAACCACCAGCTGCAAAAGTTCTGTACCAGGGGTATCACCTCCTGGCGTGGAAGATGGATGCCTTGACCTTCCCCTGGATCTCCCTCTTTGTGTACGCGTTCCCTCCTCTTCCCCTTATTCCCAAGGTACTATTCAGAATAAGGGAGGAGACACCAAAGGCCATCCTCATTGCTCCATATTGGCCCAGACAGCATTGGTACCCCTTACTGTGCAGCCTGACATTACAGCCCCCCCAAGCAACTTCCCCTGACCTCAGACCTCTTGACCCAGGTGAGGGGGAAGATACTGCACCCAGACTTGCAGACTCTCAATCTTTCAGCATGGCTTATACCTTAAAAGCTAACAAGGAGTCCCTGTTAAGCAAACAAGTCCTAGACATTCTCACAGAGGCCAGAAGGCCCAGCACCAAAACATCTTATGCATTAAAATGGAAAGGATTCTGCTCCTGGAGCCAGTACAGAGGGGCCAGTACCTGTCATACTTCCATCCCTCTTATCTTGGATTACTTAGCCGAGTTCCTCAAAAGTGGCCTCTCCTTTTCTATTAAAATCCATGCCTCAGCCATTTCAGCCCATTACGATTCAGATCTACCCCTCTTCTCTCTTCCTTTGATTAAACAATTTCTCAGATGGGCTTCTACTATCAGACCTCCCAGAAGGCCTCCCATGCCAGCCTGGGACCTGAATTGTGTTTTAGAAAAACTAACCTTACCTTCTTTCGAACCTGCTGCTTCAACAGAATTGAAATACCACTCCTGGAAGACTGCCTTCCTACTAGCTATCACCTCAGCTAGAATGTATTCAGAACTTCAGCCACTCATAGCTGTTGAGCTCTTCATCATTTTCCATGCAGACAGGGTCTCCCTGAGGACTAACCCGTCCTTTATGCCCAAGGTGGTATCTGATGTGACCGTCAGCCAGGCCATACACCTACCCACCTTTTTTCCCAACCCTCAAAACAAGAGGGAAAGAATTCTGCAATCGCTAGACGTGCACATACAACTCAGATACTATCTGGACCATACTAAACACTTCAGAAAAACAGACCAACTGCTTGTCAGCTTTGCACCAGGGGCAGAGGGGAAGCCCATTTCCAAGCAAACCGTTTCCAAATGGATATCACACTTTATCCATTTCTGCTACAGACTACATGGGGAAACCCCCCAAGTCTGTTCATACCCATTCCACTAGGGAAGCCTCCACTTCCATAGCCTTCCTCAGAGGAGGCCCCCACCAGGGAATCTTGGAAGCTGCCACCTGGACCTCTGTCCATACCTTTACAAAACATAATACCTACCTTTTTTTTCTACGTCTAGGGCAGGGTTTGCCTCTGCAGTTCTGCAGGGCTTGCTGACCCATGCCTAGGGCTCTAACCTATCCTTCCACCCCTCTCCTCAGCTTTGGGAATCCTCCCACTGGTGATGACTGTAACAGTGAAACACGAAGAACATAGTACAGTTGTGTACACCTTCACCTTCACTGTTGCAGTTCTGGTTTCTCTCCATCCCCTTATATCCTCTTCCTCTAGGGGGACATAAGCTTCCCACTGTGGCTTTTAGCTACCAGGACCACTTTATCTTATTTCCTTGTGCTTCTGATGGGTTATGGGAAGAAAAACTGATGTAATGATGTCGGCTGACTTGCTTTATAGCACTGATGACCTGACATCAGACTACTGGCGACTGCAGCCGACGCAGAAAAACATTGACTCTGGTATTCGGGCCGGCCGAGGGCTACCACAGCAGGGATAACCCACTGGTGATGACTACACCAGTGAATACACTTGAACATCTACATCTGTGGTAAGTCTACACAACTGTACTTTTTAAACATTGTATACATAAACATGGAGAGCAAGAAACCAGTAGTGAAATTACATAAAAACAGGTATAGTCTTATAATGGCAGTTCATCACGTTATTGATACACTTTTCAGACATGTAAATTGCAATTTTATGTAGTTATTTCTGATTTATAAGGGATGAAGAGTTTAGCAAAGAGAGCAGTTAGTGGAAAGAAGAATGGTTTAATTAAACGGAGAACATTTGCAGAGCCATGAGTTGAACAGGTGTGTTTATAGCTGAAGCTTGAAAGACATTTGTGATAGTTCTTGTCTGTTAGGGGTTTGAATTTCCAGATTTTGGATACTATCCCCTAGAATTAATAAAGTCTATGAAGGCATAGTATAGAGCCTACATGGAATGCTACAATGTCCGTGCACATGGTTCCCCCCTTGGCAGCATGCCATGCATATTAATCTTGGTGCATTGCCAAGGTAGAGCTGTGGAACACAGTTATGGAATCAGTGTAGGGAGTGTGGTGCTAACTGTCAGCAGGTGAGTAATACACTCTCTGCACTGTCCAATTGCATTATATCAGTGTAATTTAATTTTTTTTAAAAGTAGGTTTCTGTGACACGGAGCGCAGTAATGCTAAGCAGTGCTGAGACACCTGCCAGACATCTAAAAATAGAAACCAGATGCAGTCAATTATTTATTGAAAGATCAAGTTTAAGCATTTCTGAGTGGGTTTGTGTGGTTCTGTGCTCAGCATTGCTTTAAAGGTAGCTCAGAGGTATATGTAAAGGTATAGCAGAATTCCATATAGCTAAATGGATAGAGTTATGGCCTCATGTGCAGTAGGACCAGGGTTTGAATACATGGAAGGGAAAGTAAGCATTTAATTTCAAGATACAACTTATGCTAATGATTTTTCAATTCTGGCCTGTTGCACTCAGCTAAGCTATGCTAAGACCTGCTAAAACCTGCTAAGCACTGCATAAACAAAATATGTTTATGCACTGCTTGGCACTGCTTGGCTCCACTTGGCTAGTTTGCGCACTGCTAAGCACTTCTCAGCTGAGGTAAGCTGGTTTGCGCGACATTTTTAAATATTGCCCAGTGGTGTGTAAGGGTGGGAAAACAGGATATATTAAGCTCACTAGGTGAGAATACAGCATAATCTGTTGGAGTTCAAACTGTGCAGTGACTGTGGCTGGCATTAGAGGGGGTGCACACTTCCGGGCACAGCGGTGGGGCATTCAGGAGTCCAGGGTCATGGTTGGACTCCTGGTGAAAAACCATGATGACCAGCTGCTGCAGGGAGGGTTCCAGTGCTCAGAGTGTAAGGTGGAGGCCTGGGACTGGCTGGCATGTGAACTCACCAGTGTGACTGGTATCACCCGCACCGGTGAGCAGGTTCATCACCAACATGATGACCTGAAGCATAGAAATGGGGATCTCTTGGACACCTGGGTCCGAGAAGCTCTGGCAGGGATTGCCCCACAAGTTTGGAAGTAATTTTACCTTTGTTTCACCAATACCTAACCTGAATGTCTGATAAACTGGTATGCATAATGGTGTGCTTCTCTCCCTGCAGTTGCAGAGGAGAGATCTCGCAATGTCGAGGTGCATGCCAGGCACTTGGCCAGGTTGCACCGTGAGTGTGGTGAGTACAGATGTATTTTCCTATCTATAGTCAAATAAAAAACAGTAAAGCATTTACTGCCATTAGGTATATACAGTAAAGATCATATTGCACTGAATGTTGATGGAGAGCTGTACTGCAGTAAGTGACTACTGCCAACTGTAGTGCAACAAGCAGGGAAGACTAAATCATTAACCACGACAAAGTAAATGCAGTAATGTTTCTAGTGCAATAACAGTAGATTTACAGTTGTATTGCAACATCTGCATTATGACAACTGTTGTGCAATAAATACTCAAAACCATACCAGTAACTGCATGAAGGTATCTCTAATAAAGCTGTGTTGTGCAATAAGTGTGGAATTAGGGCTGTTTTGCAAGGAATCAATTATGACAACTGTTCTGCAATAAAAACTTAAAACAATACCAGTACCTGCATGAAGGTATATCCAATAAAGAGTGTTCTGCAATAAATGTAGATTCAGAGCAGTTTTCCAAGAAATGAATTATGACAACTTTTTTGGGATAACACATGAAACAATATTAATAACACCAAGGAATATTGTATACATCAGGATTGTCTTGTTTTAACCATTGCATTTCAGCTATGTGCATTTAGGCTCTGAGGTGTGGTGCTGCAGTCAAGTATAAGTGTAATAGCTGTAGACTGCAAATATAGTGGCTGCAAATGTATATGGGTGAGGTAGCCAACCCAATAATCTGATATGGTATGTTGACTTCACAGATATTTCAAACCACTAACAATATATTGTGTACACCTGCATTCTATGCAATAATGTATAGGTTACCTAGTATCTCTATCATGCTTGAATTTCATGCATGTGTGTTCATCTGTCACTGCAGTCTAGTATAAAATTGTAGTACTTTTACCAGGTCATATGTTGGTTCCAGGTGAACTCTAGGCAAATATCAGTCAGTCAGTAATCAACAGCGATTCAGTAGTTCAGTTTGTTATATACTCTGTATGAAGTACATTATGGCATACACAGACCAGGGTTTGAATCCAGTGCTAGGTAGCACTAAATATTACAGTATCAGTCATGTAATGATTACAGATTTTTCTCTCCACAGGAACTACAGGTAAATGGGTGCGTTAGCCCATATTATGAGTAAATAATTGTGTGTTTAGATGTCACAGACTGTTAAAATCATTACCAGGTATGTGAAAATACAGCATGAAATAAAGGAAAAAATACAACAATAATAAAAGAAAAGAAATAAAATGTGTAATCATTGGTATGGCTGTATGCCTGGAGTGTCTGTTAAAGGTTGCTGCAGTCAGTTAATACATTCGATGCAGATGTCCTCTGCAGTCACTGCTATTGGGTTCTGTCCCCATGCCTGCCAAGCAAAGCCTGATAGTTGTTTTGTTTTTGTACTGTACACATACATGTCTATCAAGTGTCGCGCTGTCACGTAATGTAATTAGTAGTACATAATCCTTCTGTCACAGATTTATTATCAACTTGATTATCTAACCAGGAATATATCACTACAGGTCCATCTGATGTGCAAGTGTTCTGTGTAGTTTAGTACCCGCAGTTGTTATGGCTTGGCCCATACTGTCCCATGCGGATAGCTTGAAAGGTATGTACGTGCTACAGCAACTATAGTCCACTTGTAAATATAAAGAATGGACAGACCTGTAGAGTAGATAGCAGTACTGTTCTCAATGAAATAGACTATAGTGGTATTAATGGACTGTTTATTTATCTCTCTCCCCACCCCTTGTCTTTATTTATTACTGTTATTCATTGGTTATGGTTTACTATTAACATTTGTTGTTGCATTAAACTTTATTTTGGGGCATGTATTTTATTATTATGTATTATAATGGTTGCATATTAACATATTTTGTTGAATTACCTATGCTTTTGGCCTTATGCCATAACTGTTACTGACATGCTGTTATTATAGTGACTAATCTGTTGTTTATTGTTGTGTTTCATATAGTATGCATTGAAATGTAATTGTGTTATTTCCAATGTTCTGGCATGCTATTACTAACAATATGTTTTGTTCATAACTAACCTATACTCATTGCTATCTCTCCATCACCACAGCACAACAGGGTAGGCTGGATCCCCCTACTTTACCTCAGCTGGCCATGCCAGTGGGTCCTGGCACATCTAGGACCCAGGCCAGTAGTGACCCTCTGCTGCCCCTGCCCCACCTCTGGGTGGAACCACCTCAGGTGATGGGGCTTGGCCTTCCCCTGAGAGCTGTGGTGGAGGGGCAGTAATCACCCAACAGCAACTACCAGCTATGATGAGCAGGATCATTCATTGGTTCTATGAACATTGCCTGCCCCCAGATTGAGGGCACACTGGCCAACGTAGTGAGATAGGCTGGTCCTGGTGCCCATCCTCCAGCACAGCCACATTCAGGGCAGTGAATGAGCAGTGTGGACTACCCATGGGTGCAGATGTCAGTCACGCCGCTGCCATCTGGAGACACATGATTCTTGGATTCCACAACACCTTCCCCATATAAGCTGTTTATCCCCCATGTGTCACATACTGCCCCTGTCTGCTGTCTTATCTGTCGTGTCTATCTGCATTTGCATCTTCTCTTACCCAGTTTATCTCCCCACATGTACCTTTATCCCTTTCCCAACATTCCACTCTCCCCTTTAAAAAAAAATGGACACCTGTCCCACAGAAAAAATATCGCTACACACACAGCTCTCCATTTCGCACATGTCCACTGGACACAACTAATTTGGTCCAGCTGGCCTGACAACACATTTATGTTGTCCTCACCCCTCTCTCTGGGGTTTGAGAATCCCAGTTTATCTACAAAATCTGTCAAAATGCACAGCTGTTGCTGTACAGTAAATGGATAGCTATGGTTCTTTCCTACACCTTTTCTGCACATTCCTACTTGCTTTTCACTACATTTTCCCCCTGATTGCCCCCATTTCACCACTGTTGTATCATCCCTTTTTCTTTTCTTCATATCTTTTTAGCATGGGTTTGCACATATTTGCAAGGAGTGGCATGGAACGCCACACTGCTTCGCTTAGCTCAGCTTAAATGAGCTTTGATGTGCTTTACAGTGCTTTAATGCCTAAAAGCATCTATTTCATTGTTACTCATGTGTACAAAAGAAACAGCTCTGCCAGGTCTCGAACCCAGGCCCCTCTCCACTGTAGCACAGTGCATTAACTCACAGTGGTGCACAGGTTTTAGGTTTAATGGCTGTTTTCAGTAATAGATACTGATTGCCACTGACATATTAAAATTAAACCTAATGGGAAAAATGGGAGTGTACCTGGGACACTGATGCAAAAATACACCAGTATACAGCCAAATAATAATGGCAGCATGTGAGGCCTGGGATAGCAGGTACATGTACCCTTTTACCAGCAACATGTTTAAACACACCTGCTAAGGCATCATTGGCAATGTACATATGTTCAACTGGGACGCTGCTGTAGAAAAACTGCCTTTGAAAGCCACACACATACTGATGGATGCATACAAGATGTGTCACAGACTATATGTCTGCACATATATCTTGCAGATACACCTGGTACAGCACTGACTCAGTAGCTCAGTCTGTTAAATGTCTTGCATACAGTGCATTTTGCCACACACAGTCCTGGGTTTGAATCCACTGTGTTGCACTTCATTTACATTGTTGTGAAGACAGCAAGTAATTACTTGAGTAATCTAATTTTAATCCCAACAGGTTACTGCTACTGAATTAACTGCTACCCATTTTTGCAAGTCAAAGAAATGCAGTATTCCTGTAGCCTAACTATATGTCACCTACCACTCTATTATTGGCACTGTTGCATAACAGATGTGCCTTAAGCACATCACGATTTGACTGTAAAGGGTACCCTTACCCTGGCTCTGCTATAATGACAGGGCTGCCACTGCTGCCACAGTTACATGTACAGCTTGCTGTCCTCCAAAGTGTTCACACTCCCCTTATGTGTCCTAGGCTGCAGAGATGTATGTTAAGGTAGCTGCTATAGGCCTACCATACCTCCCAACCCCCATTACAAGGGATCTGGGCACAACTATACGTAAGGGGGGACAAAGGCCCAGAGACAGGGACATGTTTAACAGTGTGCCCCTACAAAGATTATAGGTTCATAGAATAGCAGCTACTGCATTAGCATGCATATTCTGGTGGGTATGACGTGTGACACTCACATGTGTCACTCCCCTTACTGACCTCAACTCACAATGTTTGCCATTGAACTGCCAGATGACCACAATGTCATGGGACACTGACCAAACATATGAGGTAAAACTGTGGACATACTTCATACAGCTCTACAGTAGACAGTATTTGTACCTACCCTCTGTGATGCTGTAATCCCCACACCTCAATAATGTGCATCTCAAAACTAAGAAAGAGGACAAGGCCTAAATGAAGGCCTTATATATTGCACTGTGGTACCATAGCATTAGCTAATGATAATGCAATTCAGCTGTTTTGGATGCAGTTAGCAAGTCTGAGCCAAAGATTGGTGCAAAGGCAATTACCTGTTAATGAACATTACCTACAAAAGGCAAGCAACTGCTTATGGGGAACAGGTCTATATGTGGTGTTAATCACACATACAGTGTATTTGCAAAGCATTTGCAGAGAAACACTTGAAAAAAGGAATACGTCACTCTACCAGGTATGTAATAGAATTCCCCATATAATGGGATGCAGATGGTAGGATGGGAGTATGGGGAAGAGGGGGTACAACAGTAGATTTGTATTAGATCTGTGGTACTGACATGTCAGTGATACTCTGCTGTCCAACATCTACAGGCATGCCTTTCAACTGTCCCTGCTTTGAATCACATTTCCATTCTGTCCTTGTCAATCCCTCCTACAACGGTTGGCTGTTGTAGTAGAGAGAGTGGATTACATGTTAGACATAATGGCACTAAGTAATGGTGTACACTCCTGTAACTTCAGTGTCCTCTTGGTCTGTCAGTGTCACACATAAATAGTTCTAACATCGTGAAAGTGTCCCTGAATGTCCCTGATGTACTCTGGCTAAGTCCCTGTTTCATTGACATTTGTCCTTGTTTGGGTGAGAGCTATGCCTAACATACCTCTCAACCTGCTACAGTAAGACATCAGGACAAAGCTATAATTAATGGGGAGAGAAAGGGCGAAACTCAGTGACCTAGAGTATACATATTGGCCATAAAAAGTAAGTATTACTGTATCATGAGTGTTTTCTGAGGGGTCGGACATGTGACAGTCAGACTCTGTTTTAATTTTCTGACAGCAACCGTCAATGATTGGCCCACCATTGGTCAGACATCCCCAGGTTTGTGCAAAAAGGACCACATCTGTGAGGCAAACATGTTGACATTCTGCAAACATCTGTATAGTTGAGAGGTATAATACCTACAGGGGACATATACTGCAGCATGTTTGCGTTGCTTGCTGTCATTGTGGCACACTGGTGTTGCTGGACTATCCCCATATAGTTGTTGTTATAGCACACTGCAATTTGTCCAACAGTGGCTGACATATTAGTGGGAATTTGCCCATAGGAGACACACCACAGTAGACTGCATTGAGGGGTGTAGAGACATATAGCAGAATTTGTCATGGCACACAGGGACATGGCCCAGTATTGCTACTATCTTGGTGGTAGCCACACATGTAGTATGTTGCCAGACAGTGGGGAATGACTTGTAAGGGAGCACTGGATAGTTCAGGCCATTATGGATGTGTAGGGTCTGTACATAGTGGACATCCACGTATCTGGTGCTGTAATGTGTTCCCCTCTTGTTCTGTTGCAGGAATGATGTACAGACAGAGACAGCTACCATTTTCATCTGCATAGAATTATGTTATACTGGATACCCCCAGACTCCACTATCAAATCCTGCTTTCCAGGGTTCACCACAATTGAGTACAGCAGACAGCATTGTGGGGTGACGTTGTGAGGGCTGTTAATCAGATTGGCCAACAGGACAGGATCTACGAGCAGGTCTGACACCGGGCCATGGATATGGTCAATTCTGTGTGTCAAAGGGCATCTGCTTTTGCCAGGTATTGTGCTGCCACCGGTGGAGGGCCTGTGACAGAACAACCACTCTCGGCCACACAGGAATTTCTGGTGAACCTAGGATCAACCAACAGCTCCCAGGCATCCATCACACCATACATCCTGGAGGTGGGTGCCACAGCGTCCACATGAGAGGAGTGTCCAGGTAAGCTTAGTGTATTTACCAGCATATTAATGTGTCAGTCATTGTGGCAGGCTCTACATACCAGTACATGGGTGTCAGGTCTATCTGCATTAGGGGGGGTGGATTTTACGCACAGATGGGCACACATACTGAGAATATCAGCAATATAGCCAGTATCACATTAGCTGCTGTACATGTGGATATATGCACATTATTACCTTATAACACTGCAGCATTTGGTGTTGCTGACAATACCTCTCCCTCACCTTTTCATAGGTCTGTCAGGTGTGGCTGGAGTCTGTGGTCCTGTACCCGGTAAGTGTGATACTGTTGTTTTACAGATCATATATACCCTATGAAAGTTAAGGACTGCCATTTTGGCACATTAACGTGTTTGCACTTATAGTTATGAGCAGCTACACAGCCTGCTATACATGGGGCAGTACTCCAAGATGCCTGTTCAAACACAATAGGGAGATGGTACAT
The DNA here is from genome assembly GCF_019279795.1 of Protopterus annectens. NCBI lineage: Eukaryota > Metazoa > Chordata > Ceratodontiformes > Protopteridae > Protopterus > Protopterus annectens. The sequence continues at coordinate 1,594,931,743 of NC_056744.1, forward strand.
ACCTGAGGCAGTAATACTACAACTGGCATATCATTCTCAAGATAGGTGTATTGGGTTTTATGTATAGTTCTGTCACATACACTGTCATATCGCATACCTCACAGGTGTTTTGTATGGATAACTTAAACCGGATTTATGTGACGTGAATGTTATAGAGGGCCTGACATGTCTGTGTATGTTGTGGGTTTGTGTGTTGTCCATGGGATCAGAGATGAGAAGATGTGGGATGTGTAATGCAGTTGTGGATCTTCAATTGTATGAGTCTGTGTGGATTACCATAGTAATAGTGCAGGTAGTACTGTACTGCTTTTGTCTTGCTTCTCACAAGTGAACAGCGGTGTTGTGGTCTGTCCCCCTCACAACCTGATGTCAGTGTGTCATCGGACTCTGATGATGATGGTGGCCATAGTGAGGCACAGGTGGGATGTCGTGGGCTGAATCTGTACCAGAGGTTGACATCCCTCTTTTTCCCTATTCTCCCCATACACAGTCCATATGCCCACACATACCCAGTCCCCAGAGGCCACAGATTTTGGACAAAATGTGGCATCATAGAACAGGACAGTGTGAGAACTATGGCGTCAGTGAGTGTAGATGCTGACCATAGCCAGAGAGATGGTGAGGTCCCATACAGACAGATTGACAAAGATGCTCGAAGGAGGACTGCTCCCTATATGCCTCCTGTTGCAGGTGTCACATCACGGGTCACTCGCTGCATGTTTCTGGCTGTCATAGAGGCACAGGTATGTTCTGAACGCAACATCAGATGGATGCTTAGGGTTATGGATGCAGCACAGTCTGACACCTGTGACTGCCTTCACCGCACTAGTGATGCCCTGGATCATTTCATTGATGTAGTGGACAGACTGTGGGCTGAGACAGTATCTGTCTTTGACCACACATTGTCTGTGCTGGAACATCTCGTTTGAGCTGGGCATCGGACATGTGGACGTAGGTGAGCAACACAATCTGCTGAGAGTCCACGTGGCCACGCACAGTCATGCTCTCATAGTGGTAGTACTTCCAGCACTACACAGGGAAGTGTGCTGTCCACACCACGATATGGCAGGCCATGGGCATGTGGTCCTGGCTGGTCCCGTGGGGAACACGGGCCCAGCAGACAGCAGTCACCGTCAGATACTAGCACCACATCTGACTCTGTGCATAGTAGTGCCAGTACTACTTCTGATGGAGCCATTTCCCGTATTCATGGCAAGAGGCAGTGAACTGTCCACTCTACCATGTATACCCCACAACTGTCCAACATACACATGTGTAGGGATAGCATTTGGCTTAACTGTGGGCATGCACACACTTAAACATCACTGTCACATGCAGGTCACCAGCAGACACACACGGCACCCCTCCATGGCTCACACACACATGCTGTCAACTGTTTGGCACAGCCTAGACCTTTGGCATCCCCACACCACACCCTATGCATATGATGATACCAGTGCCACATCCCTGCCATCCGTGCCATTGATGCAGGGACATGCAAATATGTGTCTGATGCACAGGGTGACTATAATACTTTAAATGTACTTGTGTAGTGCAGTATTGTTATGCCATGGCAGTTGTGGTCCACGACAGGTACTGTGTGCTGGCATGTGTCATGACTACAAAGGAAACTTTGTCTATTTTTGTTGCATGATCTTAGACTGGTGGTAGTGTTACAGAATGACAGGTGTGTGATGGATCTGTGTGTGTTTCTGTTCCAGGGATCTGAGTGGTTAAAGTATGGACACATGTCAGCAATACAGCAGCACAGGATGGCATGGCAGCACAGCAGAAATATGACATCGGCAATGTGTGGTAGTATATGTGCATGGTTCCCTAGGTGCACATCTGTAGAATGGTGTGTCAGGGACAATGGGGGCAGTCAGCATACCTATGCAGTCATATTTTGTGACAAGGTCTGTTACCCTTGATAGGTTTCACCTGGGTTTTCTGTACATACAGATCTAAATGGTGGCGGACAGCAGTTATGTCTTTGTAGATGGGGGCACTTTAGAGCCAGCTTACAGTCACACTGCTGTAAAATGCATAACCATCGCACACACACAGCCCAGATGGTCATGTCCATAGTGCTGCAAAGGGATATATTTACACACACAAACGCACACACACACACACACACACACACACTTGGCTGGTGTCAGATTAGAACCCCTACCTATCTAGTAGCACTCACTATAGCTTGCAGTACTTATCACATGTGCCACAGAGTTTCTCTGATGTTAGATTGTCAGCCAGTGCTGTTAAGGTGGATGACATCATCAGGCCTTGTAGAGGAGGGCATTTAGAGACCAGCAGCTAGTTTTAGGCCCATAAAATGCATAAGCATTGCATGGAGAAAGCCCATACAAGCATGGCCATGGTGCTGCAAGGGGATATATTTACACACACACACACACACACACACACACACACACACACACACACACACACACACACACAGGCACCTACACACAGAGATGGCTGATGTGAGATTAGAACCCCTACTTATCTAGTAGCTCACACTGTAGCACACAGTAGTTATTGCATGCACCACAGACTTTATCTGATGCTTGAATGTCAGCCAGTGCTCTTAAGGTGGATGACAACAGCAAGCCTTGTACAGGAGGGCATTTAGAGGCTAGTAGGTAGTCACAGTGCATAAAAATGTATAACCGTTGCACAGAGATAGGCCATATAGCCATGTCTGTATTGCTGCAAAGGTATATATTTACACACACACACACACACACACACACACACACACACACACACACACACACACACACACAGTTGCCTAGTTAGTACACACTATAGTAATCACATGCGACACAGACTTTATCTGATACTTGAATGTCAGCCAGTGCTCTTAAGGTGGATGACATCAGCAGGCCTTGTAAAGAAGGCCAGTGTTGAGGAAAGCAGCTAGTCACAGGGCCATAAAATGACTAACCATTGCACAGATGTAGGCCATATAGGCATGTCTTTCCTGCTGCAAGGGAATATTTTTACACACACACAGAGTTGGCTGATGTGAAATTAGAACCTCTACCTATCTAGTAGTACACACTGTAGCTCGCAGTACTTATTGCACGCACCACAGATTATGTCTGTTGTGTAGGTGGATGGAGGCACAGTACTTGTGGAGTACACAAAGTGGCCTTGTGTTACACAATATGTGTGGCCTGCAAAGTGATCCTGCTTGATAATGTTATCATGTGTAGTGTCCTAGGAGTGTCATACCTAATACCCCTGCTATGTGTGTACAGTTACCAGTATGGCCATGTGTGGCTGGTTGCAGTTTGGTAGGTGGACATGTGGCCAAGGACAATATGGCCTGTCCAAGGCATGCGTTGCAACCATTGTACATTACACCACCTGTTTGCCTGTGTATGTGTACAGCGTGACATTCTGCAGGCACAGGAATTTGTGGGTGAGTGGATTATGCAGTATTGCGGCCTTGGTCTGGTTCCATCGGACAACTGTTGTGATGTGCAGGTGTATTTAACTCCAACAATCCCAGTGTATGTGGGGACATTCGTACATCCCCACACACATATATATAGCATACCTCTCAACCCATTGGAGCAAGAAATCTGGACAAAGCTATAAATAATGGGGGTCAAAGGGCCAAAAATAGGGAGACTTTATTGCTCTTAGAAATATAGAAAGTTGATAGAGTAACAGGTATTGCATTAGCATGACTTTTCTGAAGGGTATGAAGACTAAAACTCAAATGTCTTCCTTTATTTTCTGACTTCATCCCTCAAAGATTTGCCAATGATTTGCCAGACAACCACAATTTTATGAGAGACTGACCATTAATATGAGGCAAATATCTGGACATTCTGCACAAATCTGTACAGTTGAGAAGTATGATCTATACATGTGTATAACAGGGATGTCACCTTAACTGATGCTGTGTGTGTACATTATGTAACTGTGTTATGTAGATATATGTGGAGAGTCTTTTGTATCAGTGTACACTTTACGTAGTTATATATATGTTCCACTAATCATGTGTGAGGGGGATGGGGGAGACAGATATGTATCCATAGCTGTCTGTATGCAAAGACATATTTCCACATAGCTGTTCTTTGGGCAGCAGAGGCAACAGACGTGGGCTCAAGTTAGAAAAGTGTAGAAGTATGCCCAATGTGACTGTCAGTACTTACAAGGTGACTCCAGGCCAGAGCTACCTGTACTCCAGTCCGGGATCTTGTGTGCTGCAGACCATTGGCTACTGACCGTGTTTCCAGAGTCTAGCACTTCCCTGATATTGTCCAAAGGATTCCCTGGCTGTTTGCTGAACATAATATGTGACTCATACCTCTAAACAGTACAGATTTGCACAGAATGGCCAGATATTTGTCTCATATCTTTGGTCCGTTTTACATAACATTGTGGTTTTCTGGCACATTAGTGGCAAATCATTAAAGATTGATGTTAAGAAATAATGATAGACACTTGAGATTTAGACTGCATATACTTCAGGAGATTCTTGGTAATGCAAGACCTGTTATTCTATCAATTCTGTACGTTTGTAAGTGCAATATTTAAACCTTGCCTCTATTTGTGGGCCTTTGTCCCACTTTTATTCCATGGCTTTGGCCAGATTCATTGTTCTAAGAGTTTGAGTGATATGATGTGACTGGGGTACATGCTGTAACACCACACACACAGGGTGACAATCTGCATACCTCTCCCTGTACATGTTTTTGCAGACTGTCCAATATTTTACCCCATATGTCTTCTGTCTTCCTCACACAGTTATAGTTTTCCAGTAATATACTGTGAAATGCAGGCACTGAACTACTGACACTTATGAGTGATGGGTCTTTACATCCTGAAGCTAATCTGATCTGTTTCAACTTGCTGTTATACTAACCACAACTTAGGTTACTCAGAGCATGTATAATGTCTGTCTGTAGGTTTGGCCTTTTGTCCTCCCATTCTCTCTGGCTTTGTCCAGCTGTCTTGCAGTAACAGATTGATGGATTATGACAGTCTGTGGGTATACCATCATACAAGTACATCACATGCAAAAGAATGTAGGTGATGCCAGATTTTAACTATCAACACCATCACCCATGCTAATGTCCCTAGCCCAGTGAGCCACACCAGCCAGCAGAGCCCATGCTAATGTCCATAGCCCAGTGAGTCACACCAGCCAGCAGAGAGGTTGCATTCTTCAAACTATCAACAACATACAGAGATACACTGTCACCCCTGCAGTATGTGGGAAATACAACGTGTGGCCAGGTACTATATCACAGCCCTGGAATTGTCTGGTCTGCTGATACATCATTGCAGACGTACTGTTATAACAGTTGTATGGGAACGCGTATGCGTTGGGGGTGGGGAATGAACAGCCCATGCTCTGGTGGCATAGACATTAGTGAGATTGTCCTGTGTCCCCACTATTTGGCATCTCCCTTGACTAATGTAGTGGAGTTTCCAGCCACGTGGCCTAGTGAATATTATCGTACACATACTATTGGACAGAGTAGCTGTTGTCCCAAGTGGTTATTAGATATCTGCAAGTAGCCCACTATCTTCCCTTGCATACATGCGGCATGTCCATACATATGCTACCATAGTCTAGTACACTGTCCAAGTGGTGTATAGGAAAAGGACTTACCTTGCGATTGCAGCAGTTAAGAGACCTGTAGGTCAAAGCTGACCGTGTCTGGTGCATGCAGTATACAACCAATACATGGTTAGGTACAGGTTGTGTGGGCTGGCATAATTTCTACTATATGTATGCGAGTCAGAGTACAGTGTCAGTCCATAGGTCATAGGTTGTCAGTGCATGTGCTGTGCATTGTCTTTTGGCCAAGGCCAGGCCATACTGGGCACGCCTATGTCTGCCTACAGGTAGAACCTCAGGGGGTTCCTCCTACAAGTCCTCCTGTGGGTGCAGCTGTGGGGACCTAGGAACTGGTGGGGAGCTGTGTATCCCTTCCCTTTGCTGTTCTGGCTGCAGCTGTTTCCTCAGGATCGTATTGTGTAACATGGCATGTACTGTGAACATTTGTGCACATGTGGCTGGAGAGTACTGCAGGGCTCCACCAGATATATCGAGGCACCAGAACTGTGACTTGAGCAGCCCAAACACACGCTCTGTGATGTTTCTAGTTTGTGTGTGTGCCTCCTTATGGTGTTCTTCAGTAGGTGTGTGTGTATTTCTGATGGATGTCATCATCCACGGTTCCACTGCATAGCCAGCATCCCCCAGTAAATGCCGTATGGGATGTTCCCCCCTAGCAAATATCTGGTACAGCTGTGATGCATGCCAGATATGAGAGTCGTGATAACTGCCATGGCTGCCAACACACACACTGATGATAATGCCCTGGGCTGCCAATTAATGGAGTGGTACTCCTTGCAGTTGATGTAGACCCTACCCTCCTCAGCAGGTGGTGCCTTGATGTGTACATGAGTGCAGTCTATGGCACCCAGTGCCTCAGGGTAGTGTGCTACATGGTAGAGTCACATATTGCTGGTCCTCTCCTCAAGGGTGTGGGGTAAATAAATGTGCTCACTGGCATGTGGTAGCATGGCATCCAGGAACTGGTGGAGTACCGTGGATGCTGATGCATGTAAGACCCCCATCATGTCCTCAGTTGGTCTTTGGAAAGTACCTGTGGCTAGTATCTAAGGGCTACACATACCTTTGTTTCCACTGGGATGGGTTCCCCTCTGTTGTCACTGGGTCTGAGCTGAGGGCAGCAGAGCTCAGTGAGTTGATGTAGTATGTCCCTGTCCACCCTATAGCACTCTACAATCTCCAGCTCATGTAGCTCCTGGAAGGTTACCCTGGGCCTGAACATTCTTTTCCTTCTCAGTCTGGATTTATTATCAGCAGCAGCACTGACCTCAGCATCCAGCACATACACATGGAGCAGACCTGAAGCAGCCCCTAGTATTCTGTCAGTTAAAATTCCCAAGTCTGTTCTCCACTTGTGCAAAGTATGGGAGTAAAAATCAGACTGTAGGGTGTATGCATTCTTTATAGTGCTCTGCCCTAGGTGCAGTCTGTGTGTTTGGCTACCTATGATGCATTCCTCCTGCCAAGTACATCATGAAGGAGTTTTAATGGCCTAGTTTAAGTGCAACAGGGGTAATCAGTATTTAATATATGTCATTGGCTTTCCCAGCCACTTTTTTTTATTACCAGCTTTCTTTGCTCAGCACTGCAGCCAGCAGCCCAAACCCATGACACAAAGATAAACAATGCTCAGCAGCCAGTAGACACACCTCCATGGCTGACTATGATTAGCACAGCAGCGCACCACGCAAACATGTGAAAGCACATCAAAACACGTGCCTTGGAGGTAAACTAAGCTTAGTAGTCACTGGGCACACCCTCCTGCTGAGTAGAGTGCCACATCATGCAAACAAGTGCTGTTGAGCTCCAATCAGCGTAAAAGAATGTAGACACACCCCCTGTTGATGTTATCTACCTCTTCTGCTGAAACCAACACGGTTCTGTGCCTACCCGGATGGGATCTGTGCACACAGATCCCCATTTGTGCTATTCAGTAAACCCTGCTCATTTGCGTCGAGATCCTTGTATCATACCTGGAAACTACACAGTTCCAGGGCCTGCCTCGTTAGTGACCACAGCAGTCTACCATTGTTACATACTCCACGCAGGATCCTGTAATCATGCATTACTGTCACATAATAATAAATCTGGTTTTCAACTCTTTTTTTTATGTTTTTTTTTTATAAAAGCATGTTTGCACACTGCAGCATTCCGCACAAACATACACCAAGTATAAAAAAATTAATTTAATTTAAATTATTTCCCATACTGTTATGGACACATGGTGGATAGTTCTGCACATATCTGTGTCTACTATGCTATTTCTTCGGTTCATAGGTTGGTACTAGGCTATCAGCCCTAGGGCCTATACAAGCCTAGCCATAACAATTCCCTGACTATTTCTTCCCACACTATTTACTTCCCTGGACCCCTGTCTAGCAGGGCGACTGACGTGATGCCCGGGGTGAATTTCCTTTCTCCCATCCAATCGTCAAGGTTCCTTTTGAAGAGGGCCAAAGAGGCACTCTGCTTGACATGTATGGGTAATCTATTCCAGAGTCTGGGGAGTCTCTGGGTCAGGAACCTATCCCTCCAGCATGTTTTGTTTATTGTGATGACAAGGTTTAGATCCCTGGAGCGTGTGGCTCTGAGGGATTGGGATTTCTTTAAGTTTAGCATGTCCAACAGCTCTGGGTTTGACTTGGCCTTGTATGTTAAACAGAGATTGCCTCTGAGTAGACGATATGCGACAGAGTATAGCTGGAGTTTTTTAAGGCGGTCAGTGTAGGGCATCTGCTTTAGGCCTGTGATTCTTTTAGTGAGGTATTTCTGTGGCCTTTCCAGTAGTTGCAAATGTCTTGAGAGGTACATACCAAATGGGGCGTTGTATTCTATAATGGGTCTAATGAGGGATGAGTACAGTGGAACAATGACCTCCTTTTTTCTGGTTGAAAAGCCCTTAGTGATGAGGTGTGCCACATAGAAGGATTTCCTGACTGTTGTGGCGATGTGGTTATCGAAGGTGAGACTACTGTCCACAAGTCTCTAATCACACTTTCGGTGTTTAGTGTACTGCCACCTATATGGTAATTCACGGATACATGTTTTTTCCCAAAGGGGATAACTATACATTTCTTGGCATTGAGCTTGAGCCCATGGCTCTGGCACCAAGCATCTGTTTCTGTAAGGCCCTTTTGTAGAGTATCCACATCATTTGGGGATTCAATAATGGCTCCCAGTTTGCAGTTATCTGCGAACTTTGTTAGCCAGAGTCCCTTAGTGTTGGCCTGTACTTCAGAGAAGTAGATGCCAAACAAGAGCGGTCCCAGGACTGAACCCTGAGGTACTCCACTTGTCACTTGTCTGGAGCTGGATTTGGAGTTGGCTACTTTTACAGTGTGGGTTCTATCAGTAAGCCAGTTAGCAACCCATTGGGTGACGTAGGGATTAATGCCCAGCTTAGTAAGTTTATCTATGATTCCAGAGTGGGGGATGGTGTCAAACGCCTTGGCAAGGTCTAGATAGGTTGTGTGGACCACCTTACCCTTGTCCATGGCTCTAGAGACTGATTTGAAGAAGTCAGTTAGGTTCAGGAGACAAGATCGGCCCTTCACGAACAGAAACTGGGTGGGGTCTAGTGTTTGAAGGTTGCCAATGTCTTTGTATATAAGTTCCATGATAATACGCTCCATGGCCTTGCAGATAAGGCTTGTTGGACTGATGGGACAGTAGTTTCCGGGATCCAAGGTGGATCCCCCTTGTGGAGTGGGATAACTGTAGCTCTGCGCCACTCAGTGGGCACAAAACCTAAGGTGAGGCTATGATTAAACATGTCACTTAGGTGAGGTGCCAGTTCATATTGTAGTTCATGTAGTACACAGCCCAGAATGTCATCTGGTCCCATGGATGCTGTATTCTTAGCTTTGGAGAGTGCGTTTTTTACCTGTGTGGCCGTTATTACCGGATTTTGACAATCTTCCGGTATTGAGATGGGCCATTTAGGGGGTGAGATGGGGTGAAGTTGGCACTGAATCTATCTGCCAGGATATTGGCAATATTTTTTTTCCTTGGGATCAGTATATTTAATGCCATTCTGTTTTAGCTCAGAGCAGATCTGAGCATTGCCATTTAGATTCTTGACATAGTTATAGAATGCCTTGTGGTTGTCTTTGGAGGATTTTATGAGGGATCTCAGTTTCTTACTGAGGCTGGTAAGGGAGTTTTTTGCATCCTGAGATTTTCCTCTTTTCTGCAACAGTTTCTTCCTTTTGTTGTAAAGTTTGTTTATGGCAGGGGACCACCAGTTTGGCTTCCTTTTTTTGGATGAGAGCATCTTGGTTCTATTGGGATGACACGATTCATGCATGAGTGGATGTATTCGTACAGTGCCTTAGTGTAGGATTCAGCAGCTGAACTTTCAGTTCCCATCTGCATGGGTGTCATGAAGTTTGTCACTTCTGACTTGAGTAGCATGAAGTTGGCTTTGGAGAAGTTTTTTATGGAGGTTTCCTTACTGGGGGGTGGGGGTGGGATGTGGATGTTAAGGGTGATTAGCTTATGGTCAGACCTGACTAACGAGGGGGTGACCATAGGTGTGGAGCATTGATTTCCCATGTTGTTAATGACCGGGTCTAGGATATTGGAGCCCCTGGTGGGACTATGGATTAGTTGATCTTATGAATTCCAAGAACCGTTGGGCAAAGGTGTTGGTACATGAGTAGTTTTCCCAGTTAATGGCAGGGTAGTTAAAATCACCCAGTATTAGGGTGTTTGGTTGTATCTTAATATTTTCCAGTATGTTTAGAAAGGTGTAGTGAGAATCTTGGGGTATGGTGGGGGATCTGTAGCAAGCTACAATTTGGATTGCAGTCTTACCTAGTGTTAGTTGCACCTGGAGAATTTCAGACGCATTGTGTTGGGCAACTAGCCTAGTGGTGTGAATATCCTTGGTGAATATTGACACTCCTCCACCTTTAGTGTTTCTATCCTGGTTTGGTGGCCGAAAACTGTGGTAAGAGTTGTAGCCTGGTATTGCAGGGGTGCTCTCTGGAGCCTTGAACCAGGTCTCAGTTACTGTACAGATATCGATGTTCTCCATTTTTAGGAGTGGCTCGAGAGAGTGCATTTTGAGGTTTAGACTTCTACCATTGAGTAGCATTACCTTCAGATTTTACATGCTTGTACCTGTTATGGTGGTGGTTTTGTCCTTTGAACTTTGCCTAAAAAAGGCACTTTAGGGGTGGCAAGAGTCTTAGCCAATAACCTGAATCCCAGGGGCGACAAGTGTAGACCATCTCTGGCAAAGCATCATGGTCTGTCGATCATGTCATCCCAGGCAGACAGATACTGGATCCCCTTTGAATGACACCAGAAGCTTAGCCAATTGTTGAAGTCAGTCATTTCTGCCACTCTAACTGCACTTTTACAGCCCCTGGTGTCAGTTGTACATCCTAAACACAGAATTTTTCTGTTTACATTACAGATACCAACATGGGATCTGCAGGACTGCCTTTCTGCTTGCTGGATTGCTCTACCACACTAATTTGCATGCAGTTCACCTACTTATGAGGTGATTTGCATGCCACGGACACTTTCATGTTCGCACACTCATGCACGCCCCTCAGCACTGTTTACTGGATCGCACATCTGTTTACTTCCATGTAAGCACTGTGCCACCATGCCTACATGGGAAAAAGAAACCCGTGTAGGCTTTATTATATTCCCCCCCCATGTGACAGTTAGGGAGCTAGTCGAGCTGTCAGGTTTGGATACAAGTAGGGCTTTGTTGGAAGACAAATAGGCCTATCATATGGATGTTGAGCCAACAAAATGTCCTTGTCAGTTCAGTACTTCAAAATTAAATCACTGCATTTGTAATGTGTGCAAATCACAGCAAAATAATCTTTCTCATTTATCACTATACCTTTCCACTGCTGCTGTAATGAATTTTTATTTACAAATGATGAGTATTCACTTAAGACTTTCCAATCTGCCTATCATATCACTAAAGTAAACATTTAATTAAGTAAACTCAGTAACCTAACATCCTTTTGAACTGTTTAGTATTAATTTCACGATTTATTTTAGCTTTATTTTCTTTAAAAAAAAGTCCATGGTTTCCTAAGCCATTTGCCACTAAACTCAATCACAAGTTAATATGGCAGTGTTAAACATATTTTCGTAAATTCAGGATCATTTATTTGTTTGTATATAAATTAGGTCCATTTACACATATCTACATGAGTCACAGTAATACATGAACATGTAAGGCAACTTAATCCCTGTAACCAGGTCTCAGCTGGTCACGCACACAACACTGGGGTCTGCAGCAATCCCCAATAATTACCAGAATGCTGTGGGAATGCAGTGATAACCTCATTTGTTCTATAACCTGACAATCTTTATAAAAGGCAAACTGGAGTCATATGCGTATGAGTTTGCACAACCATAATCCCTGCCATTCAGTATCATTTAGCACATCTTATCAACCCAAATCACTCAACATTTACTAAAAGTTGATACTGACACACACAGCAATATTTATTTCTACAGAAATATTTTTTCTGTGTTTTTGTTTATTTATTTAATACTGATGTTATACTGCAAGAAAAATGTATAAAGAAATAATTCCTTCCTAAACTTTCAGGTTTAATAGTCCAAAAATGTAGCAAAAGGAAGGCACAGCAGTAGTAGCAGGTGTTAGTAAGATAAAACCTGATAATTTTATTAATGACTTTTATCCATGATATACATGAAACATGAATGTATTCCTTCAAAAAACATGTAGGTGACAAAAGATTTTTGGTAAAACCAAACATGCCAGTAATAACAGTACCAGGTCTAATGTCCTTGTTTCTTAACTGGGTTTGGTTGAGATATCACATCCCAGATGAAATTATTCTAAATCATGAACCACCACCCTGAATCAGGGACTGCTGCCTGATTACACTGTGGTGTTAAGGGGGAAGGGGGGCTTGGTTAAAGGAATGATTATAATGCTTTTTCTTGCCCTTAACAGAACCACCCTCTGTAACCACTCCCTTGCTCCAAATAAGGAATGTTTCTTGATGCTTTTCTTTACCCTCAACGAGGATCACTTGTTTGTAAGTTTCAGTAAAGGATATTCCATTTTAAACCTAACTGTGAACTACCTACCATTTTTAACTCAACTGTGGCCTGCCTGCTATTTTCTATTTTATTATTTTGTAGTGCATATTTTACAGTGCGATTTTTATTAATGAACTAGGTGCTTAACATAATTTAGGAAGTGAACATCATACACTCCACACTGCAAAGTTTCTTCATGGTTTGTTTTTGACCCAGTATTGGTTGCATATTGGGTTTTCTGAGACTTTGATGGAAACCTTAAGATTTTTCTTTTTTAAGTATGCATATATATGCCTGTAAAATTTGGATATACATCTGAATGAGTACACTTAATATTATTTTTTCATTTATATAAATATATGTATTATACAGAAACAAAAATGTTTTCATTGCCACATAATTTCATTTACAGTAAGGGTTACTTAACTACATTAAGACAAGTTTTGCAAAGAGTGGATTTTGTTTGTGTAGGCCAGAAAATATTTGCTGTTAGAATAATTGTATAAGACAATTATGTCTTTCAAGATGTTAACTGCGCATACAAGATGACTGAACTCAGGCACCACATCCTAGCCAGACTGGAAGTTGGGGGAGGGGGTGCAGGTTGCAGTGTCAAGTGAATGCCGGTGCAGTTCAGTGAGAAATGGTCAGTTGTATTACTTTTGTAGGCATTTCTAAACGATCTCCTTATATGCTTACACTTGTTAAGCATAAAATTAACAAAGCATACTTATTGTCATGAAGTATAGATACTGCATGATTCTGTAACAGTAAATGTTTTGTTTAAGTAAGGTTGAATTGAAAGGAAGTGAAAACGTAATTAAATCACTGCATTTGTAATGTGTGCACAATCACAGCAAAATAGTTATCTTTCTCATTGATAACTATACATTTCTACTGCTGCTGTAATGAATTTCCATTTACAAGTGACAGTTTTAGAGTATTCACTTAAGACTTTCCAGTCTGCCTATCATGTCAGTAAAGCAAACTTTTCATTAAGTAAACTCAGTAACCTAACAGCCTTTTGAACTGTTTAATATTAATTTCAAGATTTATTTATTTATTTGTTTAATTTGTTGACTGGGAGAGTCCGACTGGACACAGGTCCATTTTCAGCGGAGGCCCAGGGAGAAAGGCTCTACATTAAGTATTACATTATACAGTTAAAAAACAGCATTTAAAGTATAGACATTAGTCCAGCTGAGGACATAAGACAAGAATAAAACATAGATGTAAAACAGCTGTAGAACATAGTACAATTTTAAAATATGGTGACATATACTAAACATGGTTACAAATGTAGTTGAGATTCATCAGTGAATAATTGATACAATCTGTTTTTGAGGTACATAACAGCCATTAGCAGTTGCTGCTACAAGAAGTTAGTATTATGAGGTACGTAGCTGGGAACATGAGTAGCCAAGCTTGCTAAGAGTAGGTTGTTGATAGGGGACCGAGAGAGGTAGTGGGTGGGTGGAGTGGATGGTATTGGGGGGTTTTCAAGGGCATATCTGGCAAGTTTTTAAGTGTGATGTTAGTAAGGATTTGAAGTGAGTGCAAGAAGTTACAGAAGTAATTGAGGATGAGAGGGAGTTCGAGTTTGGCTATAGTGCGGGAGAATAATGCTTCTCCAGCAGTGTTATTGGCTCTTGTGACCTGTAGGAGGTTTTTGTGGCTGGATCTTAGTGGTCTTGTGGTTATGTACGGTTGGAGGAGATTCTGGAGGGATGTGGGTGAGTGCGAGTTGGTACCATTAAAGGAGGTGGGGGAGCTCTAGCCAGCCCAGTTCTGCTAGTGAGAGACAGTGGTGAGTACGGTAGGAAGCCCCTGTGGTGAATTTGGTGATTTTGTTGTAGCAGGATTCGAGCTTATTTAGGTCGCATTGTCTAAGGTTAGTAAATATTGGAGAGGCGTAGAGTAGTGTAGAGATAAGATGAGAATTTGCTACTGAAATTTTAGCTGCTTTGGTAAGTAGTTGCTGATTTCTATATAATGCTCCTAGTTTTTTGTGCACTTTTTTAATGGTCATGGAAATGTGATTGTCATGGAAATGTGATTGTCAAAGTTCAGTTTATTGTCTATTTGTACTCCTAGTAATTTGGTGTGTTCTGTAGGATGGATGGTGGTGTTGTCTTTTGCTGTGATGTTAAAGTGAGAACTGTCTAGGTTAAGTTTGGTGGGTTGGAAGATTAGACATTTTGTTTTGTTTATTAGTTGGGCATCGGATAACCAAGTTTCAATAGAGGAAAATGCTTCCTGTGTGACTTTTTGCAGTTTGGGTAGGGAGTGGGCTGTGCAGATGATGGTTGAGTCATCTGCGTATTGTATGAGTGTGCCATGTGTTGTGGCTGAGGCTAGATTATTGGCGAAAATAGAGGAGAGTAGGGGTCCCAGGATGGACTCTTGGGGAACCCCTATGGAGACTGGTAGTTGGGGGGATAGGTCGTCCTGCCAAACATCTGCTTGCTGGCGGTCAGATAGGTAACTCTGAAACCAGTTGATGACTGGTTGAGAGAAGGATAAGTTATTGAGAAGAGAGATGAGTTGTTTGCGTGGGACCATGTTGAAAGCTTTAGAGAGGTCTAGGAAGGTAGCTGAGGAGAGATAACCTGCATTTTTATTTTGTAGGATAGTGTTAGAGAAAGAGAGTAAGGCGGTGGTGGTGCTATGGTTAGGCCAGAAACCGTGTTGTGTGTTGGAGAGGAGGTTGTTAGCAAGGAGGTAATCTGAGACTTGAGAATGAATGCATCTCTCTAGTATTTTTGGAGAGTGGAGAGAGAATAGCTATGGGGCGGTAATTGATTAGATCTGTGGAGGGGCCTGCTTTCTGTAGGGGAATTATGTATGAGACTTTCCATTGTGTGGGAACATAACTTTCTGACACAGATCTGTTAATCAATAGTGATACTGGGTAGGCTAGAGTGTCAGCTGCAAGTTGAAGGTATTCACTTGGGAGGTTGTCTGCTGCTAATCTGGTGGTTTTAAGTTTAGTTAATAGTTTTATTTTGGAGGTAGGAGGAGGAGAGAAAGAGAAGCTAGTGGAGAGATTGTTAGTTGTAGTTAATGGTGTGGGTTTATGGGGGGGGGGGGGTTGTGTTGTCTAGCTAGTGATAGTACGGTTTGTGTGAAGTGATTGTTGAAAGAGGTAACAATATTTTCGGAGGAGTGAGTTAAGTTAGGAGTAGGTGTACTTACTTTACCTTGGTGGAGGATGGAGTTTATTGAGTACCAGAATTGTTTGGGGTTATGTTGAGAGGAGGTAGGGGCAGACTGGTAGTGTTGTATTTTGTCCTGTTTTATAAGCTTTTTGGTTCTATTGCGTAGTTCTAGGAATTTTTGCCTAGTAGAGGGGTTTTTGGTTTTGCTCCAGTTGTCCCAGGCTTTATCCCTGTTATTCATTTCAGACTTGGTATTTTTTTGTAGCCATGGGAATGGTTGGGCTCTAGTTCAAGAACGTCTTATGGGGGCGTGGCAATTAAGGATGCTTAGGAATGTTTTATTAAAGTAGTCAACTGCGTCATCCAGTTTGCGGTATTTTAGAGGTTGTCAGTTAGTCTTTTGGGGATGAACTGAATGAGAGAGGGTTGAAGTTATTATTTTTTTGCGTATTTGACGGTAGATGATGGGTTTCACTTTATAAAGGTGTTTTCTTAGTAGGAAGGTTTGGGGAGTGATCACTGAGGCTGTCAGATAGTCAGCCTGCTATATATGACTGGGTGCTCTTATTGACTAGTATCCAGTCAAGGGTAGTGTGTTTGTTGGAGTTTTTATTTATCCTAGTAGGTGACTGGACTAGTTGGGTGAAGCCATGAAGGTTTACATGATGGATTGGGTGGTTGCTACAACAGGATTGCCAGTCAGTGTTGAAGTCTCCTAGAATTAAAGTTTCTTGGGGTAGATGGTGGGTAGTCCAACTGAGGAGGTTTTCAAGTGGAGGGATGTTTTGGCCAGGTGGGAAGTAGCAACCTGCTATGTTTAGGGTTTTATTTTGGTTTATTTTAAGGTTGGTATATATTATTTCTTCCTTACCTATTTGGGGAGCTGCTAACTTTAAGATCTGGATGTCTAGATGCTGTTTAAATATTATAGCTATACAACCTCCTTTTTTGTTTAGTCGGTCTACTCTTAGTATATTGTAACCAGTAGGGAGGATTTGCTCATTAGTAATGTGTGGTTTTAAACATATTTCTGTAAGGATCACTACATCAGGGGAGTAGAAGTCTATGGTGGCATGGGATTCATGCACCTTGTTGCATATACTTCTAATATTTAGGCTTATCAGAAGGAGGTTGGTTGGCTTTCTATTGGCTGTGATTTGGGAGAAGATGTGATTTGTAGTCTGATTATGAGGGGAGAAATTGGAGATTGAGGGGCCAGGATTGGGATGGATGTCTCCACTGAGTGCTAGGTTGGATATGGATGAGATTTTTAGTTTTATCAATTTCTGTATATGCTTGCTTATAAGGGAAGTTTTTTGATTGTGTTCTGTGGGTAATAGGTATGGTGGTAGGGTTATGTTAAGTTGTGGGGTTGTTTTTAGCTTAGGTATCGTGGTCTGTAGTCTATATAGAGGGTGTATCGGGAAGGTTATTGACCTGATGGGAGAGTAGTAGAGGTGGGATATGAGTGGTGGTGTGTGTGGTGGTACAGTGGTAGTGGTTGAGTGCGGGAATGGTGGAGGTTTGGTAAGATGTGATGTATGCAAGGAGTGTGCATGCAGTGAGTATAGGTACGGTGTGCTTGTACATATTAGCTGAGTAGGAGGGATAGTAGTGAGAAGCTGTAGGAGGAAGTATAGGTGTAGTGATGTTATAGGTTGTTTGAAAGGTGGGAGTGGTTACTGTTTGTAATAAAGGTAGGACCACTTGGGGCAGGTGGGAATTGGGGGCAGGGAGGGGAGCGTAGTGGGCAGTAGATGAAGGAAGACTATCAGTAGGTTTAAGAGCCAGTTTAAAGGGAAAAAGCTAGTAAAATACAGCCATAATACAAGGCAGGATAGACCCTTCCATGGCGTTTTCATTTTGAGCTTAATTAGTGATTGTTAAGATTTCTTTTAGTTTTGTTTTCTTTAAAAAAGTCCATGGTTTCCTAAGCCATTTGCCACTAAACTCAAGTAATCACAGGTTAATAATGGCAGTGTTAAACTTATTTTCGTAAATTTAGGATCATTTACTTGTTTGCATGCAAATTAGGTTCTTTTACACTTATCTGTACGAGTCATAGTAATATGTGAGCATGTAAGGCAGCTTATCCATGTAACCAGGTCTCGGCTGGTCACGAACACAACATTGGGATCTGCAGCAATCCCCAGCAATTATCAGAATGTTGTGGGAATACAGTGATAACCTCAGTTATTCTATAACCTGACAATCTTTACAAAAGGCAAACTGGAGTCATATGCATGTGAGTTTGCAGAACCATAATCCCTGCCATCCAGTATCATTTAGCTAGCACATCTTATCAACCCAAATCACTCAACATTTACTAAAAGTTGATACTGACACACACAGCAATATTTATTTCTACAGAAATATTTTTTTCTGTGCTTTTGTTTATTTATTCAATGCTGATGTTATACTGCAGGAAAAATGTATAAAGAAATAATTCCTTCCTAAACATTCAGTTGTAATAGTCCAAAAAGATAGCAACAGGAAGGCACAGCAGTAGTAGCAGGTGTTAGTAAGATAAAAACTGATAATTTAATTAATGACTTTTATCCACCATATAAATGAAACATGAATGTATTCCTTCAAAAAACAAGTAGGTGATTTTGGTAAAACCAAACATGCCAGTAATAACAGTACCAGGTCTAATGTCCTTGTTTCTTAACTGGGTTTGGTTGAAATATCACACCCCAGATGAAATTATTCTAAATCATGAACCAAAACCCTGAATCAGAGACTGCAGTCTGAGTAGACTATGGTGTTAAGGGGAAGGGGGCTTGGTTAAAGGAATGATTGTAATGCTTTTTCTTGCTCTTAACAGAACCACCCACTGTAACCACTCCCTTGCTCCAAATAACCTGATTATATATAAATAAAAAATGTTTTTGATGCTTTTCTTTACCCTCAGTGAGGATCACTTGTTTGTAAGTTTCAATAAAGGATATTCCATTTTTAACTTAACTGTGAATTACCTACCATTTTAACTCTACTGTGGACTGCCTACTGTTTTCTATTTTATTATTTTGTAGTGCATATTTTACAGTGAGATTTTATTAATGAACTACATGCTTAACATAATTTAGGAAGTGGACATCATACCCTCCACACTGCAAAGTTTCTTCAATGTATGTTTTTGACCCAGTATAGGTTGCATATTGGGTTTTTCTGAGACTTTGAGGGATACCACAGATTTTTCTTTAAGTATGTGTATATATATATATATATATATATATATATATATATATATATATATATATATATATATATATACATGTAAAATTTGGATGTACATCTGAATGAGTACACTTAAAATAATTTTTTATGTATATAAATATATGTATTATACAGAAACAAAAATGTTTTTATTGCCACATAATTTCATTTACAGTAAGGGTTACCTTAGATAGTATATTAAGACAAGTTTTGCAAATAATGGATTTTGTGTAGGCCAGAAAATATTTACTATTATGATAACTGTATAAGACAATCATTTCTTTCAAGATATTAACTGCACATTCAAGATGACTGAACTCAGGCAGCACACCCCAGCCAGAGTGGAAGTTGGGGGAGGGGGTGCAGGTTGCAGTGTCAAATGAATGACCAGTGCAGTTGAGTGAGAAATGGTCAGTTGTATTATTTCTGCAGGCATTTCTAAACAATCCCCTTATATGCTTACACTTGTTAAGCATAAAATTATCAAAGCATACTTTATTGTCATGAAGTATAGGTACTGCATAATTCTGTAACAGTAAATGTTTTGTTTAATGAAGGTTGAATTGAAAGGAAGTGAAAACGTAATTTCAGTTGTGTGGACAGCTTTCTGTCTTTGCCAGAAGAAATTTTATAGTGTTAAAACTGCATATTAGGCATACAAACTATAACAGCTGAAAGCAGAACATACACTGAAAGAATAAGGTAAGATTCCAGACAACAACCCTCCTTGAAACATATATGCTTTGTACACATATAAAAGTGTATCATTTTGAAGGAAGATGCACTCCTGCTATTTCATCTTGCATTAAAGAAAATGTTGTCACAGTATGACAATTCAGATGTGAATAAATGCTAAAAGGAATAAACAGATCTACTAACTGTAGTGGATTTGGCATAATGCTTAAGGTCTTTACCTCATAAGCACAAGTTGATTCTGGCCTTGGGTTATTAGCTAAGCTTAAAATGGCCCTTCAGAGGAGTTAGCCTAGCATTCATCTATGAACCTATGTACCAAATTCCACAGTAACTGAAATACTTTGCAGAGTAGTGCTATTAGTCATATTAGCCGTATTAAGGAAAAAATTGACATGGGTAAACAATGATGCTTTTATGTGTTCTTTCTGCGGCTGAAGAGGAGATCCAGTATAACACCACTTAACAAAGTAGAAGACTTGCCAGAGTAACTGAAGGTGCTGGCAGGAATGAATAAAAACTTTAACATTTGGAAAATAATTGGCAAGTAATAAATGCTGTTTTCTGTCTTTAATGATTTTGTTACTATTGTGTATAAGTACAAGAGTAATTATACACTAGGATAATAAAAGGGCAAAAGTACTTTCACTACAGTATTGCAAACAAATCCATACCAGGCAGAAATTTCAAATGCTTTACCATTTGTTATGTTAAATCAGCATATCTTGTCAGTATCAGCACAGTGCAAATGTAAAAGCCATCAAGACTTGATAACAACACACTCATTGTTCCTATGTATGCCTACGCATTTCCCGTACATTTTGTTTGTTTAATAATTATTTAATCAAATTAAAATTCACTGATAATAAAGATTTGAATAATGTATAACATTATATGTGAATTTATTGGTTACATATTTTATTTCTCTCCACCCTTTCTCTCTTTTTCTTACTTTAATTTTGCATTCCTTCATTCTTCTTTATTTTCTTTCTCTCCCAGTTCTCTCCATTTTTTACAGGTTCAGAATCTTTAGGAGCAGTTCAGCCATGTGCCTCTCAAATTAGGGAATATTTACCCTCTGCCCATCCAAGAATGTCCTGACGGGGTTAAGGCAGTAGCACTGGTCCTTTAGGCACCCTGACATATGGCAGCCTGGCAGGCCTCACTGAGTGGGGCTTCGGGACTTGTTTTAGAATGGGGAGGGATAGGTAGCATATAGACCACTTCAGGCAATCAAGGATTATCTTCAGTGAGTAGAAGAATCTGTGCCCCAGTTGGTAACAGCCATATAACCACCACAGGCCACTGCTTCCTCAACATCCACTGCAATACTGTCAGACAGTTGAAGCATTTGTGGCCTTGTGGACTGAGGATGGTTGCTTGGCTGGACTTCTCTTCACCCACTTTCTTCCCTTATCCACTCTTCTTTCATACTTCCCACCCATGCTAGCCTCTAAATTTAAAAACAAATAGGCGGTCTATCCCCCACTATAAACTATAGTACCATCCTCTCTCACCTCTTACAGCACAACCTTCTTGATGTTTTCCTTCTGTGTTCCCCTCTTTGTTATGTTTTCCCTTTTTCAATCTTTCTTGTGTCCCCCTTTACATTATTTAAAGCAAACAACAAGGTGTCCACATAAGGATATCCCCTGTATAAAACATATTCTTCTTCTTCTGGCTTTTTCCCGGTTAGGGGTCGCCACAGCGGAACACTTGTCTGCTCATGATTGGCAGTGGAGTTTTACGGTGTCGAGTTGTCAGCCGGTGCCCAACCTTCCACAGAAGGCACACACACGCACACCTAGGGCCAATTTAGAGTGTCCAATCCACCTACAACATGTCTTTGGGATGAAACCGGAGTACCCGGAGGAAACCCACACGACCACAGGCAGACTCCACACAGAAGGCACCCCAACTGAGAATCGAACTGGAGAACTTCTTGCAGTGAGGCACCAACACTAACCGCTGCACCACAGTGGTCGCCCCCTGTGTAAAACATATTAAACTTGTTTATTTTTTTTAAATATTGGTAATAAAAGGTGCCTTGACTTTTCCAAATATGCCCTTGCATAGCCACATTCATCTGCAGTATCTGAATATATACAAAATCACATGCAGCCTAAGATTTTTTACAAAGTTCTTCACATATACTTAACGATTAACTTCAGCTAGTTTATGCTTTTGATGCAAGTAGGAGTTTTTCAAAACACCTTTGCATTTCCTATTTCAATGCGAATAACCTGTGCTGACTGTATTTGCATATACATGTGACTGTGGTTTTCACTGATAACTGCTACACAAGTGTGAAAGCCATGACTATAAATACCACCCCTTTGTCTTGCAGTGGCAATAGATAGCTAAAGAATACTTCATAAGCTTTTACTAGATTTGCTCAGCTAAATAATAAGGTGCGGTGTTTCTAATTCAGCTGAGATAATGGTTTCCATGGATTCAGGGAAAAAATTTTCAGAAATGATTAGGGGGAAAATTATTTTTTGGAGACCAAGTCAAAGAAGAAGGGCAAACATCACTAAGGGTATTTACAAGGGTGGCAATTTTCTTATACTTTTCAGTTATATTTTCATAACTAAATTTAGAACTGAGATAGCTCCAGTATGTTGGTTATTTTGGAAATAATATGTATTAGGTTTTTATTCACTCATGTTGTCATTGCCTAACACTGCCCATGTTATGTTCAGGTCTCACAGAAGCATGGATCTTTTGTATTATGAATGTGTTGTACATGCTAATGCTTGAGTAGAGACGTGTAAGACTTTTTTGGATTTAAGCTACAACATGGTTATATCTCATTGTGCTTTCCTAGTGTAATTTGCACTAGTAATCACTGTGAGGAAATGTCAAACAGAACGTTTTTTTTTAACAAGTTATTTTGCAACATTATTTGATATAGAATCTAACCAGACTCTTCCTCCTATTCTTGTCCCTGATCTGTTAGTGTCATATGTTTTTGTAAGATAATATGAAATATGCTTTCATCTTTTATTCAGAATTCCATAATCACTACTACACCTGTTGTCTACCTTTGTAAGCCAACTTTCAATCATAGCCCACTTATTATTGATGTGTGCCACACTTAGTGGTGCCAGTCTAAATCCTGATTATATTAGGATGATGGAATCCGTATAAAAGGTAGTCTGCATATGTTGTGGGCCTAGAGTTAAGTTTACATTCACTGAACATGGAATTTTAATATTTCCTAAGTATGAGTGGTTTGCAGACATGCAAATAGATGACATCCAACTTCTAGTTGCCCTTTTGAGGTCCAGGTTCCTAGTTTGATTCATTAGTGCCAGTTATGCTGATGTAACTGACAGCTGTAACCCAGCTCTGACCATCAGCTCACTATAGTTTCCTGATATAGAATATATTAAAGTCATAGTTGCCTTCCAGGGCTGGGGAATAGCATAGCCCTATACAGATTATGAGGACAAGGATGAAAAATAGTGTATACTGTTCTAGCTCTCATTTTGCCAATTAAGTGATTAGCTTTTCATGTACAGGTCCATCCTCAGCACTAAAAAGAGAGGAGAGCCAACTTCAGATTTAGACGGAATTGCACAATATAGTTGCAGAAGTCATATGCTATTATACACCAGAAATGAGGCTACACTCAAAGAAGCAGTGCCAAGAAATCATTCACAAAGGTTTTAAGGAAGCACAATCAGCAATTTCATCATTTTCAGAGCAGCATTTCAGAGATGAGGTACCTCTCATATGTAGTCTCTCTGTCTCTGTCTGTTTGTCCATTGTGTCTCTCCCACACGCAGAGTTAGCTCCAGCACTAGGCGACCTAGGCAGTTGCCTAGGACCTGCTGGCTGGGGGGGGGGCTCCAGTCGGGGGCTGCCACGACATTTAATTTTTAATTGAACAATTAAAAAATTATATTTATTCTTTAAGGATGCACTCTGCATCTATGCGTACCTCTTTAGTACAATGCACAGCAACTAGTAGGACTTAAATGCATATCAGAACTTCCACCGTGACCATTTCTCAAACCCAACTCTGCTGCTTGGAAAACTAGCACAACCAGAACTTGGAACTCTGCTGCTTTACCATCGTAGATCAGGAGACAGCAAGCATGCTTCAGCAGGTATTCTGTGTGTGTGTTTAATTAGGTTGCTCAGGCTCAAACCCTGTACCTTGGCTACTGGATACAAGTACCTTAATCCACTACACCAACTTCCAGACTGCTCCCTTAGTTATCAGAGTTAATTGACACATGTTGAAATGGGTAATCTTGTCTTTCTTCTTAATGGAAAAAAATGTTCAAAACCGTGGTGGAGTATTTTCAAGGAATGTGAGTTTCAGTGCATTTTCAAGGAATGTGAGCTTCAAAGGAAGAATAGTTTACAGCTGCTCATGCTAAGTTTTCAACATGCATCTGTTTTGTTTAGCAAATGGCCATCAGTGTTTGTGCTGTAGAATTTTAAAGCAGTATTAGTAATATGACAGGTAGCATATTTGGCTTTGATGCAGAAGGCTATAGGGTCTACTCCCACACCATGTAGATGGATTGCTGATATTGGTGTTCACTTTAATGGGGGGTAATGTTGCAGTCTTGAGCATGTCATCCTTTGGATGAGATACTAAATTGAGGCCCCATCTGTCTGTGTTAATGATAGGTTCTGTAAGATATTTTACATCCTCCTGAGCTATCGAGGAGAAGTTCCCCAATGCCCTGGCCAAATTTCCCCTCGTGGTATAAATACAAGCAAGGGTTTCCCCTACAAAGACACTAATAGCCTAGTGAGACTAACCTGCTCGACAACGGATATTTAAATTAAAAGTTTTAAATTAAATCTGTATGTCTTCCTTCATTTCAAAAGTAAAGAAGAAAAGAGCATACACGCTGACAGTTTACAGCAGTGTTAATGGTAATTGGGGGAGAGAGACAAGTAATGGGACAGCAGAATGGCTGCAGCGTGGGGGGGCCCTGATCCATTCCCCTGCCTAGGGCCCCATTTGACCATGACCCTGCTCTGCACCCTCATCAGGTTTGCATTTTTTATATTACTATATCAATTTGCCATTATTGTTGAAATACTGCAGCTATATAAATGTACCAACATACATGAATGGGCTGTACTGACATTGGGATAGCCCTGTAAAGATCCATGACATGGCAGTATTCAGTACTTCTGTGCAGTCATTCACAGAGTATGACTCCGAGATGAACTGCAAAAAAATCTATGTATAATTTTAGACGCACTCTCTTAAAAATTATTTAAAAATGCACGGTTTTGCTCACGTCCTACACCAGGTTAATCAAGTAGCTTTTTAATTTGTAATTGTAAAAGAATTACCCTCCATCTTGCTACTTTGTTGTATATGATTGATAATTTCTTGCCTCTTTTACCGATACCATACACCACTATCACTATACAGTCCCCTAACTTTTCTTTCTCTCTCTGCTTCTTCCCTACCCGTACCCCACACTTTACTAATAAACACATAGTTTCCTACTGTCCCTCTCTTGTAATTCCCCTCCTCTCTCAACCATGTGTTATAAGATATATATATATATATATATATATATATATATATATATATATATATATATATACTAAAATATATTATAATAAACAAAAATTATTTAACTATCAAGTAGAATCATACTGATCTGAATTATATAAATATAAAGACTACTTGTCTCATGTACATAGTCTCCTTAGTAATATCTAATGTCTGTAATTAATGTGCAAGTATGTTTCATCTAATATATGTAAACTGTACTATCCATTATTGTATATTCTTTCTTGTATGTGAAAACATTCATTGTTACTTTGTAATAAGCTAATGTAACATACTAATTGTCTCTGGAGCTTTTCTACCTGGGCCTCCACTGAAAATGGGCACCCACCCAGTCTGAATTTCCTGGTAAACAAATGACAAACAAACAAACAAATACATAAAGTGCAGTTCAGTAAGTTTTAAAATTTTGATGCCCACTCTACAATAACCCATGAGTAATGTTCTGCACTGTACTTCCATTCCATGTATGTTGCAGTGTGCAGCTCTTCTTCCAAATGTTTTTTTGAAGGCACGTGTGTTATCCTGATGAAGAGTGTACACCATTACCCTGTTCTTTGCTGTAAGTATTGCGTCTAATTCCATGTCCTTTTGCACTCTTCAGAAAAATGCATAATAGTAATTTACACTCAAAAGAGTGTGTTATGAATTTTTGCAAAATAAGTTGCACAGGATAATACTGCACACTTTACCTAATGTGTCAGGCATTGGCATATTAAGTTACTGTAGACATGTAGACACACTGGGTAATGGTACTGTTTATCCTATGTAAAGGTCAGTGCCATTTGCTTAAAGAGACATAAATATGTAAAACATACTAGGTATTGTACACCTTATGCATTATTTAGCCTCCCCCAGATGCTTCTGTTATGTTCTGTTCTGTTATCCTGCAGGGCACATAGGCTACTGTGTAGTGAACCATAAATATGTGTTACACCTCGCCCCTACATTCACATATATGCTGTCATTCTATACGGCACGTAGGCTGTGTGCATTCTATGCATATGTTAATCTCTTCCTTGACAACTGTTATGCTATCATTATGTAGAATACATTAAAAGTATGTTGTATGTTAAATGCATGTATTAGTTCCACAGAATTGCGCTGTTATTGTTTATTTATTTATTTATTTATTTTTTATTTAACATTTGTTGACCGGGAAAGTCCGACTAGGTTCCACAGATCCTGTTTTCCTGTAAATTGTGTAAGTTCTCACTGCCAATCAGCAGGACACCCAACTAATGTGAAAATCCCACTTACTGATGAAGTGCAGTAGGGACAGCATTGTCTTAACATATGGTGCTTTGCTTGCTGTGGAAATAAATTGTGTAACTGTACACAATTTATTTCCACACCTGTTGTGTGCTACTCATAATGATCTGGTACATGCTGAAGGCTGGAAAATGGAAGCCCATTTGTCTTTGAAAAGTGCATATACGCTGGCTCACAACTAGAGATACCATCCATGATGCCATGGATCATTTACTGTGCAATTGTTTTTCCACATCACTTTCTGTAGTCACAACATATGAACACATGCCATAGCTAGTGGAAGTAATAAGACTATTTTTGATAATGTATTCAACAGACATACAGAATAATGAGCCTTCCTTTGTTACACTCATTTATGGGTTTAGTTTCTGACAAATGCTATAGATATTTAATATTTTATATTTATTTTTCTTATTAAGCTGAAGAGAAAATTTGTGGTGGTACGGCAGTAGCGTTGTTACCTCTCAGCAAGAGGCTCTCCCGTTCGATTCTCGGCTTGGCTTGGGAGTGCCTTCTGTGTGGAGTCTGCATGTCCTCCCCGCGGTTGGGTAGCGTTCGAAAGACATGCGTGCGTAAATGGGCGTGCCTTTGTTGAAGGTTGGGCGTCGAGCTGGCACCTCGGCGTTTCGTAAAAATCTACTGCCAATCATTAGCGGACCGGAGTTCCGCTGTGGTGACTCCTTACCGGGAAAAAGCCGAAAGACAAAACAATTAAGCTGAAGAGAAAATTTTGAATGCCAGTGATATTCAGATTGCTCAAAATGTGTACAGATGTAATCATATGATTCATTGCAGCATGCACCATTGAATTATGTTGCAAAGAAAGCAGTGCATCAAATGCAGAATTAATGTCTATGAATCCAGATGCAAAATTTTATAGGGTTATTCAGAATCCTTATGCAATTTCTCCATTGGCAATACTTACCTCATAGTTTTAATTTAAAAGTAGAGGATTAGGTTTGCAGTTGTCACCACAGAGAGGTACGAATGCAGCCTGCATACACTTTTTTATTACGCGCGCGTGTATATAGCCTGCATACGCTTTTTTGTTACGTGTATGTGTGTCTATGCATTTGTGTGCTTCACATGATCATCTTAGCTGGCTGAACATGAATTATCTGAATTACATTTCAATTAATTTACCAGACTGAATGTGTGATTTGCTGAAATTTTTCAGTTGTTAAGAGGGAGAAAAGGGTGACTACATCTTGAATTGTAATCAGACATCCTTAGGTTTAATTAACATACTCCAATTGCTGTGGTGTTGAAGTTATTATGTAGCGTTCAAAGGAAGTGGAAGGCAGAGCTCCTCATGTAAAATTATACATCCATTTTTTTTTATTTTAACCAAGAGCCAGTCAAGGAGTTTCAGCTTAATGTCAAGTAATATACCTTTGTTTTATTGTGATAATGAATGTGTAAACTGTGTTTGGGAAGGTAACATTTTTTTATCTGATTGCAGGAAAATACAGGAGGCTTTAAGGATCTTGTTTTCCCCATCACTGGGGTGATCAGAAGAGACCATAATTTGCAAGGCCGTCTGGGTTGTTTGGAATTTTTGTTATGACCTATGAAGCATACTTTGTGAGCTTAATCTAATAAACTGTACATCTAAGGACCGTGCAAAGAAGATTCTCATGAATGCACAGAAGTAGCTTAAATAGTAGACTGAACATTATTTAAGTATTTATCAGGAACTTCATGATATTCAACAGAAATTATCATGGCTTTTGAACACTTCAGTTCTTTCTTTCTTTTTCAGACCACGCTTAATAGAATATCACTCAGTTGCCCAAACAGTTGTGACTGTATGTTGGGACATCCTCCTTTCATTTTAAAACCACTGCATTTCTTGAGTACCAAATTCCTGACAGCCTTTTTTCACCACACCTATCAATCTAACCATCATGCACATTGTCAGTTTCTTATCTTTGGGTCACATGATTATATGCCAAATGATATGTATGCCGATAAATGATGCTATATCTCAAAGTGCAAATTTTTGTCTTAACAGAGAACTTATTATGAAATGCAGGGTCCTACTTGCCTGGCACAGAATATACTGATAGTAACATTGCTAAATCTACTATTTCTATGTAACTCCTGCATTGGTTCTTTATATTGTATACTCTACTAATGTAAATAATTGTCTGAACATTTTATGTTGCTACTTCATTAATGCAATCTCACTGCTCTTGTGCTGCTTTTCTGACTGCTGTGTGGAGCTTTTTTCCCCAGGCCTCCGCTGAAAAAAGACCTGTGTCCAGTCGGAATTTCCCGGTAAACAAAAATAAATAAATAAAAGTTGAGAATTACAGATAGGTCTTCAATTAGGCATCTCGTACAAGTTTCTAAAACTTATACACCATATAAGTAGTCTGTAGCATGACAAAGTTTTTTGTTAGAAGTTTGGTCATTATAAAACATAAGTACAAGAATTCAAAGAAAATAAATTTTCCTGAAAGGAAAGTAATGTCTGACAACAGATTACCACCAGAAATGTATGTATTTTAGGTGGGCAGCCTGGACAGTTTTTGAGACTTCAGCTTTTGTCTGTAATCTTTAAAAATGCATATTTTACATTTCAACTACTAGAAAAATTAACAGTATGTTATTAATGCATATTTTACATTATAACTACTAGAAAAATTAACAGTATGTTATTAATTCTGTTTTCTGTTTTGATCTTTAATCTAGCAAAACCCAGTGTCCCAGTAATTACTGTTCTACATCAAGACAGCAGAGTCATGCTTTACTGTGACACTAAAAGCATTGATCCGCATCCACAAGTAACATGGCATTGTGGGAAAACAGATCAAGTTAAATATGTGAATATTACAAACAATTCCATAACCTCTGAAGGGCTGTTTGCTATCCAAAGCAGTTTGTTGTGGGAAGGCAATATCCAGGGGAATGTATGCTGCTCTGTTACTAGTGTGGACACGGCACAACCACTACAGACATGTACAGTTATACCAGGGAATTCCAAAGGTAAGTAGCATTCCTGAATCTGGAAAGTCATATTTGTAGTGTCATCTTTATCCTGTTATGCTTTATCAGTCCTCAGTAACCACATTTAGCTTTCTGCACATAGTAAACTCAGTGGTAAAGAAGGGTTCTATGTTACAACATCTCATGTAATTTGACTGAAGGCCATGTGTGCACATCTGGAAGACTGGAATGCAAAAAAAGCAAAATGAAATCTCCATGAGCTTTTATGCAGGCACAAACATTATGACAAAAGTAATCCCAAATTAGGTTTCTTTTTTATTTTATGACACATATATTTCCTTAATTATAACTGTAAATGGAGATTCTGCTTTACAGCTGTATGCAAAACCTTGTAGTATAAATTCATAGTTTTTTAGGAAAGTGTATAAATTCATAATTTCATAGGCAAGTGTTAGGCAGTCAGTCTACAGACCATTGCAAGCCTAGCCAGTAAACCATGTTTAAAAGTTCCTTTAAGCCTCAAGGAGGCACAGGATATACTACGTGGAAGATTAACCCTGCCTATCCACTTATCTGGGTTTACTTTGAAAATGAGAAGGGAGCTACTCTGCTTAACATGCAGTGGAAGATTGTTCCAGAGGTAGAGGATACATTGAGATAAGTCTTTTACCCCAGTGTGTTATAGTTATGATTCTGTTGTTCCAGTGTATCTTATTTATCTGTTGGTGAAGGTTTAGGTCCTTAAACTGGATATTTAAGGATCCAGTTTTTCTTTGAAGGAAATAATAGTCACTGTTTCATAGCTTGAAAGGCTAAACACAGTTCACCATGAAAGATTCTATAAGAAACTGCGTATAGGGAAGGCTTCCTCTTTGTTTGGATATCTGAAGATCTTGAAGCTATTGATCTTTTTAGCTAGAAAGTCTGTCAGATTAAGTGATATATTTCTCTGCTTAACTGTTGAGTGTTTTCAGAAGGTCTGTTACTAAAATGCAGTCTGTTTTTCTTATTTTTATTCTTGTATTTGTAAGTGTGATGGCCACCACTGCTACCAGTACTTGATGGGCACCAATATGTGTCATTCCCACATTGGGCCAGTAATCAAGGAGCCTGAATCCTCATCGCTGACACTGGAAAGGGACGTGCACTTGGAATACAAATGGATGCACTTAGTATTTCCAAATACAGACCTCTCTGCATCAAATACAATTTCCCTTAAGAGGCACACAGGGAATACCCTCATCCAAGGGTCTTGTTGTCTCTTTATCTGTCTCCCTGCAGGTCCCCAGTAAGATTGCCCTCTGGTACAGCTGTAGGGTTAGGTCCTCAGCCGAGTGTCCATTCCAAGTCCTCCAGCACCCTCTTTGTAAACCCAAAACTTCGTGTCCCTGCCCCAAGTAGCTGACAGTACACACTCTTTAAGATTTACACACACACACACACACACACACACACACACACACACACACACACACACACGCACACGCACACACACACACACACACACACACACACACACACACACACATATCTGGGAAAGGCAGTTACAGATTACCCGCTCTACAAACTTTGCCCAGACTGTAAAGTAGTTATCACTGCCACCAGTCAGTACTATAAGGCTCCTAACAAAGGGTGTCCAATTTTACTGTGTAATATTTATACATATACAAATGGTGGTAGTTCACCAAGATGGCTAGGTCTTCTGGAGTGGCCCACACAGTGTCACCAAATAGATAGAAGCACTCTCAAAGGTTAAGTACTGTCTACAAGGATCAGCCACAGTAAATGTTTAAATATATTTAGTAATAAATAATAAAAGAGGATGAACATACTGAATATATATTTGCAGTAAACCACAGAGTTCAGATCACAGGTAATATTGAAAAGAACATTGATGGACAGACTCAGAGAAATAAAGAAAAACAATATCTAAATTAAGCTTCACTATATTCCTGACTGAATCTAGGAGAGGTTTACTGTAACGTGGTTAAGTTATTTACTACTGCAAGGCAAGATGCTGTGGGTAATGGTCTTTCTAGTCAGGCTTCCCAAAACAGAATACTCAAGGTTTGGGATTTCTCTTTGTAATATCTAAAATATAATTTCCAAAAGGGCTGGCACCTGACACTAAGTTCTCCCAGGATTCCCCTTTGAAGCTGAGGCAGAGCTCGAACATAGATGGCTGCAATATACATCCAAATATTTATGACAGTGCCTGGGGCCTCCTCTTTTTTTATGAACTAATGGACAAAAGTTCTAGCCCAGACTCAGCGTCTTCCAGTCCTATTCAGCACTGTGGGGAACCTTTTTAAAGGTTTAACAGCTCATTTACATTTCCCTTATTTTTCTTAAAGTTAACCTCTGCTGTGCCAGTATCCTCTATTAAAACATATACATTTAATTCAGCACAATAATACATGCATATCTCTCTTCATTTCAGCAGGGTGCACTGTTGATATGTTTCAACACAAGCAAAGCTCACAAATACATTTTCAGCAGAAGTATCTGTACAAAATCAGCTTGATATACAAATGACATAAAGATCTAATACATTTGTAGCATAAGCATCTTGTATTAATCTGCTTGATATTCAAAGAACATATAATTCTTTACAAAACTCCAGCTAGCTATGCTGGCACTTCATCACATCCCCCGCCATGAAGAATCAAGCTAGTCTTTCAAGTGACCCTTGAGAAACGTGGCTTGAGAAAAATAAGCCTATCTGGGAATATCCATTCCCTCTCTTGAGAAACCATCTGCGCTGGCATTGCTGACCCCACCACGGTGTTGTACTGACGTGTCATATGACTGCAATCCTAAGCTCCACCGTAGTAACTTGGCATTTTGCTGGTTGGCTGTATGTAGCCATGTTAAGGGACTGTGGTCTATGACTGCAGTGAATTTCCTTCTGTACAAAGAAGGCTGAAGTTTCTGCATTGCCCATACTATGGTTAGACATTCCTCTTCTACAGCTGCATAGCATTCCTCCCTGAGTTGGGGTCTACGGCTGAGATAAACCACTGGGTGCTCTTCTCCCTCTAAGGAAATCTGGATAAGTGCAGCACCCACCCCACCCCATGGTTTGAAGCCTTAACCTGCACAACAAATTCTTTGATATACTCTGGACTGGCTAACCCAGGAGGTCCTCCCAAAACTCCTTTAAGCTTCTGGAATGCTTGCTCACATGATGGAGTTCACACTACCTTATCTGGCCTGTTTTTCCTTGTCAAGCCTGTGACGGGAGCAGCTATTGTACTATAATTGGGGACAAACTTTACCCCGCTGTCCCTAAGAATGCCCTCACCTGCTTTTTGATAACAGGAGCAGGCCATGCCTGAATGGCTTCCACTTTGGCAGGTTCTGACCTGATCTTACCACTCCCCACTCTATGTCCCAGGTAGTAGATCTTTGCCATACCCACCAGCACTTACCTAGCTTATTGGTCAGCCCTGCCCTCTGCAGTCTGCCCAGCACCTCTCTGACATGTTGAAGGTGCTTTTGCCAGGAATAGCTGTAGATGGCAATATCCTGCAGGTAAGCAAGGGGCATAATCTCCTGCTCTTCTTGGATACGATCTACCAGCCTCTGAAAATTCACTAGGGCATTTTTCATCCCAAAGGGCATCTTTGTGAACTCATACAAGCCAAAAGGAGTCACAAAGGCTGACCTCTCTGTAGCATTGGGAGTCATAGTCACCTGCCAGTAGCCCTTGGTAAGATCAATAGTGGTCATATACTTAGCTGCACCCAGCTGCTGTAGGATTTTGTCTGTCATAGGCATGGGGTAAGCATCTGACTCTGTGTGACTATTTTCCTGTAGTCCACACAGAACCTGGAGTTGCCATCCTTTTTTGGTACCAGCACCAGTGAGGAGGCCCAGGGACTGCTGGACTCCGGGATTACACCCAGTTCCAATATCTCCTCCCTCAGAGTCTGTCTGACTCGCTGAGATACCTTGTAAGGGGCCTGCTTTATCAGGTGGGTGCACCCTGGTTTCCCAATGAACACGTCTCCAGACTCTTATAACACTGCTTGGATTTCTCAAATCTGGGTAGGGGATAGTCGCAGGGACATTGCTACCCCTTCCACTGAGGTGTCAGTCCATGCTTCACTGAGAAGGTCAGTCACCAGATCCCCCTCTGACTTCTCCTGCCATCAGCTGCAAATACTCAGCACAAGGGCCTCTCTATCATGGTAAGGCTTCCTCGTGTTATCATGGTACAGTTTGTGCCCTTGCCTCTTGCCTAGCAGTTCTACCATGTAGTTAACATCACTGACCTTCTTTACCACCTTGAAGGGTCCCTTCCAAGCTGCCTGCAGGTACTGTGTCTGGCAGGAATGAGAACCATCACCTGCTGTACCACAGCATACTCTCTTGCTCGAGCATTCCTGTTATAAAAGACCTTTTTCCTGCTGTTGGGCTCCTGCCAGGTTCTCCTGGGTCAAGCCCATGAGCTCTCTAAGCCTTGTCCTGAGGTTTAGGACATATGCCGCAACAGACACCTTGTGGGATTCAGGCTCACCCTTCCATTCATCACAAATCATATCTAAAGGCCCCCTCATCCTACGCCCATACAGCAACTCAAAGTATGAAAAACTTGTGGATTCCTGGGACACCTCCCTGTATGCAAACAGCAGATGGGGCAAATATTTGTCACACTCTCTCATAAAATGTTCTGCAAATGTCCATAGCATGGTCTTTAGCATAGAGTTTAACCTCTCCACAAGACTATTACTCTGGGTGTACATAGGGGTTGGTCTTTAGGTGCTTCACCCCACAGTGCTCCTACAGACAAACCAGCAGGTCTGACACAAAATTGGCACATCTGTCAGTCAGTATTTCTCTTGAGAAACCTACCCTGCTGAAAATCTCTAGCAAAGCATTTGCCACTTTTTCTGCCATGATGGAGGACAGAGCCACAGCTTCAGGGTGTTTATAGGTTCATAGGTTCATACTAGGCTATCTGCCCTAGGGCATTTATAAGCCTAGCCAGAATGTGTTTGGCTTTCGCCACCCATTTTAAATTTATTTTGCTATGCCATTTTTCGAGGTTAGTATACTGTGCCTGTGTCTAACAGTGACACAGAAGTGATACTCTGGGTAAACCTACGATCTCCCATCCACTCATCAAGATTCCTCTTGAAGAGAGTCAATGAGGGACTCTGCCTAACCTGGACTGGGATTTTATTCCAGAGTGAAGGGAGCCTCTGGGTTATGAATCTGTCCCTCCAGCATGTCCTATTTATTTCAGTGCTGAGGTTCAAGTCTCTCGAGCGTGTAGCTCGATGGGATTTGGATTTTCTGAGGTGCAGCATGTCCATTAATTCCGGGTTGGACATGGCTTTATACGTCAGGCACAGATCGCCTCTGAACAGGCAGTATGCCACTGAGTAGAGCTGGAGTTTCTTTAACCGGGCAGCATATGGCATCTGTTTGAGCCCTTTGATCCTCTTGGTGAGGTACTTTTGGGGTCTTTCCAGTTGCTGCAGGTGTCTGGTAAGGTACATCCCAAAAGGGCATTGTACTCAATTATGGGCCTGATGAGGGATGAGTAAAGAGGCACGATGACCTCCCTGATCTAGATGTGAATCCCTTCATGATTAGGTGGGCTATATAAAATGTTTTTCTAACCACTTTGGCCACGTGGTTGTCAAATGAGAGATTGCTATCAACTTGGGTCCCCAGGTCCCTAATTACTTATTCTGTACTTAATGGATTACCACCTATGTGGTAATTTGTGGGCACTTTGTTTTTGCCAAAGGGATGACTATACACTTTTGGCATTTAGCTTGAGGCCATGGCCCTGGCACCAGTTGTCTGTTTCTATGAGGCCCTTTTGGAGGATGCTTGTGTCGGCTGGAGAGTCAATTATGGCACCCAGTTTGCAGTCGTCTGCGAACTTGGTCAGCCACAGTCCTTCCGTGTTGGCCTGTATCTCCGAGAAATATATACCGAACAAGAGAGGTCCCAGGACTGAGCCTTGTGGGACACCACTTGTAACTGGTTTGGAGTCTGACATGGCTCCAGCAATTCTAACCACGTGGGTTCTGTACTTGAGCCAGTTTGCAATCCATCTAGTGACATAGGGGTTTATATTTAAGCTGGTGAGCTTATCTATAATGCCCGAGTGGAGTATTGTATCGAAGGCTTTTGCGAGGTCCAGGTAGGCTGTGTGGACCACCTTCCCCTCGTCAATGGCCTTGGTGACTGTTTCAAAGAAGTCAACCAGGTTTAAGAGGCAGGATCTGCCCTTAACAAAGCCGAACTGGGTAGGATCCAGTGTCTGTAGGTCCCCAATATCTTTATTTATGAGGTCCATGATGATCCTTTCCATAGCTTTGCAGACCAAGCTAGTCAGGCTTATGGGGCGATAGTTTCCAGGATCCGTTGAGGCACCACGTTTATGGAGAGGGACCACTGTTGCTGTACGCTACTCTTTGGGCACATATCCTGTAGTAAGGCTGAGAGTGAACAGTAGTTTTATGTTTGGGTTTAGCTCTTCTTGGAGTTCATGTAGGACGCAGCCCAGGACACCATCTGGTCCCATTGATGCTGTGTTTTTTGCTTTGGAGAGGGCGGCTCTTACCTGAGCATCTGAGATGTCAGGGGGGCAGCACTCTGCTGGGATAGATATTTGCCCTTTTGGTGGGGGGGGAGAAGTTTGCGCTGAACCTGTCAGCTAGGATGTTGGCAATGTCTGTGGGTTCAGTGTATTTTTTGTCATTTAGGACTAATTCTGAGCATATCTGGGAATTACCACCCAGGTTCCTAACATAACTAAAGAAAGCCTTGTGATTATCCTTAGTGTCCTGTGCAATTTTTCTCTCGAAGCTGGCCTTAGACAATTTTATGAGTGCCCGTAGTTTTTTGCTAATACTGATCAGTGATGCCTTCCCTTTTTGGGATTTTGCTCTAACATTTAGTAGCTTCCTCCTTCTATTGTATAGTTTGTTTATGGCTGGGGTCCACCAGACAGGACATCTGCCTTTGGAGGATTGGGTCTTGGTTTTATTAGGGATCGCATGATCCATGCATTCCTGAAGGTGTTCATAGAATGCGTTTATAAAGGATTCTGCGGTCTGGGCCATATTTTCCACAGGCCCGGGGGCTTTGAAGGATTCCACCTCGGTTTTGAGGAGTGTGAAATTTGCTTTAGAGAAGTTTTTCACTGTGGTTTTCTGGGCAGGGGTGGGGTCGGGATGTGAATATCCAGTGAGATTAGTGAGGGATACACTTCTGGTCTGGAGCATAGAATCCCCATGTTGGTCATGTTGGTCATGATCAGGTCCAGTATGTTTTCCCCTCTTGTGGGAGTGGTAACAAGTTGTTCCATAGCATTTGAGTTTATAAATTCTAGGAACCTTTGGGCTAGGGTGTTGGAGCTAGAGTAATGCTCCCAGTCTATGTTTGGGTAGTTGAAGTTGCCCAATATAATGGTGTTTGGAGAGACCTTCATATTTTCCAGTGTTCTCAGGAAGGCCGAGTGGGGTTCCTGGGTTTGGGAGGGTGGTCTGTAGCAGGCTATAAACTGGAAGGCAGTTTTACCTACTGTTAGTTGCACATGGATAGTCTCTGATGCTTTGTGCTTTGCCACCAACCTGGAGGTGTGGGTATCTTTGATGAATATCGATACTCCCCTCCTTTTGTGGTTCGGTCCATGTTTTGGGGCCAAAAAGCATGGTATGAGGTATAACCTGGTAGTGCTGGGGTGCTCTCGGGAGCCCTGAACCAGGTTTCTGTTACTGCACAGATATCGATGTTCTCCATGCTAAGGAGAGTTTTGAGTGCATGCATCTTGAGGTTTAGACTTCTGGCGTTGAGTAGCATTACTCTTAGTTTCTTATCCCTTGTGATACCTATGGAGGTGGGTTTGTCTTTTGAGCCTTGCCTAAAAAGGCACTATGGGGTAGCAAGAGCCTTTGCCAATATCCGAAAGCCCAGGGGTGACAGGTGCAAGCCGTCCCTAGCGAAGCATCGTGGCTTGTCGAGCATATCATCCCAAGCTGGCAGGCATTGGATCCCCTTTGAATGACACCAGTACTTAAGCCAATTGTTGAAATTGATCATCTTGTCTTCATATTGTGGCATCATTCTTGGTGAGGGTAAGATGCTACTCAAGGTCAGGGTCATACCGGCCTGGGCTACATGCTCAGAGAGCTCCTTTATGTCTCTTTTCATGTAGTCCAGGGAGGTACGTCTCAGGTCATTCACACCAGCATGGACAATGACTGAGTCTTATTTGTACCTGCCTTGGAGTGACCTGAGTGCTTGTGTTATGTGGCGGATCCTAGCGCCCGACAGGCTGCTCACTGTGACCCTCTCCTTGTTCAGCCTGGTGAGCGGGATGTCAGTGTGCCTGACGATAGAGTCACCTATTACAAGTGTATCAGGTGTGTTGTTTAGTCTTAAGGGCTGTGACTGTTCGGCACACTGGCTTTGTGAGATATGTGTTGCACGTGTTTTGTTTTGGGGTAGCGGTTGCTTGGGTGTCTGCTTTGGAGGTCTCTGCTGCTTTGGCAGATCTTTATTTAGAGCCTCTG
Organism: Protopterus annectens; assembly: GCF_019279795.1. NCBI lineage: Eukaryota > Metazoa > Chordata > Ceratodontiformes > Protopteridae > Protopterus > Protopterus annectens. The sequence goes on from NC_056744.1 coordinate 1,594,969,786, forward strand.
AGTATGTTTTTTGTGTGATTATGTGTTTGGTTTGCTGTCGTGGTAGGTCTATGTGAGACTGGAATTGTAGTGAGTGTGGTTTCCTTCTTCTCCTGACTGGTTATGCCAGTACTGAGTTGAGAGAGCTTAGCCTCCAGTTTGGCTATATGGTTGCATCTCTCACGTGTTGGAATTTGTTGGGAGGAGGAGAGGGTTGTCTGTGTACATGAGGCAGTTGTAACATTGCCTCAAGATTCCCAGATTCACCAGCTGGACCGGAGAGGAGATTGACAACTGACCTTTGGACATGCTAGAATAATATTGGGAATTCCTTAATAATTGAAAACAAGGGCCAGTGGGGAGTGAGGGTGTAGTGCTTTTAATTTTTAGTGCTGATTTATATAATTGCTTTAGTGAGCAAGTGCCAGGTAACTTAAGTGCAATGTGTTACAGGTAACTTAAATGCAAAAACGACAAACAGTAACTTTTTTTCAAGTGAAACAAGGAAATAAGTACAGTAAGCAATGCAGATATCACTAGTGATCCACAGAAGCTGAGAAGCCGTATTAGGTGGAATTAGCGTTCCAGGAAATAACAAGCAAACAAACAACAAGCATATAAACAAAGCTAGATTCAGCAGGCCTGGATCTAGTCTATGCTACAACAAACAAGGTGTACCAATTTCAGTAAGATACAGTTCAAATATTTAGGCACTATAAACCTTTAACCAGAAATTCCCAGCTCAGAAGGGCAGAGTCCAGCCTCTTCTCCCACAAGAGTGCAGACCACGAACCTTCTTAATGTAAAATAACTGGCCTGAAGCCCAAGTGCTTAAACCAGAACTAATACACTTTAAGAATAACAGACACTGGGCTCTCAATCAGCAGTTCCCAACTTAGAAGGATGAAAGCTACCTGTCCTGCCACCACAGTGCATGCCACAAACCTTCCTAATGTAAAACAACTGGTCTGAAGCCCAAGTGCTTAATCCAAAAGACTTAGAATGATAGCTACACTTTAATCAAGTTACTACCAAGCAGTGATAAATACAATTGAATACTTTAGAGAATGCCTGGATTAGTGCTCAAGTTACACAAACAAAGCTAGATCCAGCAGGCCCGAATCCAGTCTATGCCACAGCAAACAATTCGCACCAACTTCAGTAAGAAGCAGTTCAGATATGCATGCACTATAAGCCTTTAACCAGAAATTCCCAGCTCAGAAGGGCAGAGTCCAGCCTCTCCTCCCACAAGAGTGCAGACCACGAACCCTCTTAATGTAAAATAACTGGCCTGAAAGCCCAAGTACTTAAACCAGAATTAATACACTTTTAGAATAACAGACACTGAGCCCTCAATCAGCAGTTCCCAACCTAGAAGGTTGTAAGCTACCTGTTCTGCCACTACAGTGCAGACCACAAACCCTCTCAGTGCAAAACAACTGGTCCGAAGCCCAAATGTTTAAACCAAAAGGCTTAGAATGTTACACCAAGCAGTAATAAATACAATTGAGTACTTTTAAGATGATGCAAAAGTAAAATAAAGTAGGTAGAAACACAAGTCCAGTAAAAGCAGATGAAATTTTTTTTTTTTTTTTTTTCTGAACAAGTGCTGAGATCAAAGAAACAGATTTGAGTGCTGAAACTAGAAGACTGGCTAGTTATAAAAAAAAAAAACTAAGCTAGAAGGCTTCCCTCCAACACAGAAGGGCTTGGGGGCTCAGAAGCCTACAAATAGTCTATACCACTTAACAGGAAAGGCAGGAAACGAGCTTAAATTTTTTTTCTGTTTCCCAGATGCTCTCTTTGTACACAGTAGGAGTGCCTGAAATCGGAATATGATCTCACTGCACTCAGTTGAGTGAGCAAATGAGATGGGCCCAGAAGGAGTATCCAAACACAAATTTACAAGAGGGGCGGGCAGTTTCAAGGCCACTAAGATTAACACCAAAATAAAAACAGGGTGGGTGGGACTAACTGAAGAGCAGAGTCAAAACTTCCAGTTCAGTTAATATTCCTGTAACACAGTTAAATTAATTGAAATACTGTATTTTTTGAAAAAAAGTGCAGATAAAGGTACTTAAAGTCTCTTATACATCCAGTTGAATACAGCAAGTTCTTAGCCGGCCAAAGCTGAGGTTTTTAAGCAGAAAATATTTCACACTGTACCACTTAAATAGGCAAGGACAGGAAATCAAAGAATGTGGCTACCCTCACACCTGTAATTACTAGCAAATAACAAAATTCAGCAAACACTGACTAACTTCCAGTTCAGTTAATATTCCTGCAACACAGTTAAAATCAATTTAAATACTGTATTTTTTTGAAAAAAAAAGTGCAGATAAAGGTACTTAAATTCTCTTATACATCCAGTTGAATACAGCAAGTTCTTAGCCGCCAAAGCTGAGGTTTTAAGCAGAAAATATTTCACACTGTACCACTTAAATAGGCAAGGACAGGAAATCAAAGAATGTGGCTACCCCCACACCTGTAATTACTAGCAAATAACAAAATTCAGCAAACACTGACTAACTTCCAGTTCAGTTAATATTCCTGCAACACAGTTAAAATCAATTTAAATACTGTATTTTTTGAAAAAAAGTGCAGATAAAGGTACTTAAATTCTCTTATACGTCCAGTTGAATACAGCAAGTTCTTAGCCGGCCAAAGCTGAGGTTTTTAAGCAGAAAATATTTCACACTGTACCACTTAAATAGGCAAGGACAGGAAATCAAAGAATGTGACTACCCCACACCTGTAATTACTAGCAAATAACAAAATTCAGCAAACACTGACTAACTTCCAGTTCAGTTAATATTCCTGCAACACAGTTAAAATCAATTTAAATACTGTATTTTTGGAAAAAAAGTGCAGATAAAGGTACTTAAATTCTCTTATATGTCCAGTTGAATACAGCAAGTTCTTAGCCGGCCAAAGCTGAGGTTTTTAAGCCCAGTAGCATAATCTACTACCACTAGGATATACTTCTTCCCGGCGGTACTTGGGGCACTTAGAGGCCCGACAATATCCATAGCTACCCTCTGAAATGGCTCCTCAGTCACAGGCAAAGGCATCAAAGGAGCTTGGAACTCATCTCCTGCCTTGCCTACATTTTGGCACTGCTCACATGTCCTGCAGTACCCTGTTAGATCCCTGGCAATCCTAGGCCAGTATAAGTTCTGCATAATACATCCCTTGTTATGCTTTATGCCCATATGACCTGCAAATGGAATATCATGAACTATGGCTAGAAGTGCCAGACAGTAGACTCTGGGTACTATCAGCTGCTGCATTACCTCACCTGCTAGCTATCCCTCAGGGGTCCACTCTCTAAACAGTAACCCTTTGTTCCAGTATACAGACTCCCCTTTTCCTTGAGAATCAGGTGGCTCCTAGCTACCTCCCTCAAGCCTTTTAGTGTAGGTTCTGAGAGGTGAGCCTGTCTCAACTCTCTTTTTGTAGCTCTTCCCAGTTCCACTTCCACAGGAAGTCTGATATCCTATTACAGCGGTGCCTCACTGTCAGCCTGGGTAATACTACTCACTTCTGCCCTTGCAGTCACTCTGTCCAAGAGAACATCAATACCCACCAGCAGCTCTGGCTCAACTTCAGTCTCACTGCTACAGGGTAGCTCCCTCCCTGAAGTAGCCACATTACCAGTTCAGGCTTCAGGAGTGTGGCCTGTCTGAGTCTCCCCCAAGCTACCAGACCCACATGCCTGTATTCAAGCCTGAATGTTACTGAATGCAAACAAGGTACTGCATTATCAAAATCATTCCCTTTCAAGACATCTGCAGGGATGTCCTCAAACACACCTACTTGTTTGCTTACTTTTCCACCCACCAGTCAAGGTGAATCCTGGTCAAAGGCATTTAGAATGGGATCTCTCCTAAAGCTCTGACTGGAGTGCAAGTACTGGTCCACTTTAACCACTGCAGGCTTCACAATGGTCATATCAGAAGCTGTGTCTCTCTTGGCAGGGGCCTGTTGTCCATCCATTAAGATCGGATATAGATTTTGCTGTAGTTTGGTACTCCTGTTGTCTCCAAGCAACTTACCACTGGCATTCTGTCGTTCTCACCTGCTGACTCCCCACCTTATGTTCCCCACTTGCCTCCATGGACATCTATATGCTACATGGCCCCACTGGTTAAATTTAAAAGATTTAACCCTTGATGCTGACCATGTACCTGAACTAGTGGCTCCCCCTATTACTGGTGGACTCTGTTGGGGTGGTTTAGCCTGCCCACTATGGATTCCCTTATTTCCATGCGCAGCACTGGGTATCCCTTTCCTGTGCAGTGATGGACTGCTTGCTAGGTATAGGTCTCCCTTTTTCCCCAACTCATCTGCAGAGTTGCATTCCCTGTCTGCCAACCAGATTCTCATGTCCACAGGCAAAGTGCTAAGGGCTTTTTCCCTCACCAAAAGGTCTACCAGCCCTTGAAAAGTGGTGACACATCTACTCACCCACCTAAGAAAATAAGTACTTAGTTCAGCAATATAATCATATACACTTTCATCTGCCTTGTGTCTGTGCTCACAAAACTTTTTTCTGAAGGCTTCAGGTGTTAACTTAAAGCATTCCAATAAACAATGTTTAACTGTATTATAATTTAATGAAACAGTATCAACAATTTAGAAACAGCAATTAGAGCTTTACCATAGAGTAAGGGGGTCAGGAACCGTACCCAGAGCCCTTGGTTAACATTGTACTGTTTGCATACTCTTTCAGATACATGAATGAAACTATCAAAATTATTACCTTCTTTGGTACTGAGGAAGAAGTTTACTGATCCTTATTGCTTCTGGGGTATGGTTACTCCCTTCCCAATTACCTCCATGACCTTGGCAAATATCCAGCATTTCCTTTTCATGTTGCCTCTGCCTCTCATTTTCTTTGGCTTCCAGACATCTCAGTTTCAATTTTTCATCAGTCTCTAAGTGCCACATTTGCTCTGCTGTTTCTAATTGCAACGGTTTGGCCTCCAGTTCAAGTCTCTTTAACTCTAGATGGATTTTTAAATCCTCTGAGAAAAAGTTGAACTGTCCTGTTTCTGAGGGATGCAAATGTCCATCACCAAACTGGTTATCCTCCTGGTTGCTGGTCTGTGCTGAAACTGTGGTTAAAGCTGCAGTCATTTCCCCTTTAGTCAGGTTGGCATGCTGCAGTTCTTTGGCTTGGCACATCTCAGCCAAATGGTTCCTTGTCAGCTTGCCATAATTGTCTCCTAACATCCTTGCTGCTCTCTCTGACTAACTAAGCTAAAAAAAGTAAATAAGTAAAATTATTGTGATATGAAACTATGAACGTTTGCTTTGTGGCTGCTTGATAGTACAAATACCTTCTTTAATGACCACTGCTTACAGGCTGCAGGAATTCAGTATCCACAATATCGCTCACCAGTATATGATGTGGTATGACCCCACCACTGCCACCAATTAATGTGATGCCTACCACTGCTACCAATACATGATGGGCACCAATATGTGTCACCCCCATGCTGGGCCAATAATCAAGGAGCCTGAATCCTCACCACTGACACTGGAGAGGAACGTGCACTTGGAATACAAATGGATACACACAGTATTTCCAGATGCAAACCTCTCTGCATCAAGTACAATTTCCCTTAAGAGCACACAGGGAACACACTCAGCACAGGCTCTGAGTGTCTCTTTATCTGTCTCCCCTCCAGGTTCCCAATAAAAATCTCCACTGGTACAGCTGTAAGGTTAGGTTTTCAGCCGATTGTCCAAGCCAAGTCCTCCAGCACCCTGTCTGTAAACCCAGTACTTTGTGCCCCTACCCCAAGTAGCTGACACACACACACACACACACACACACACACACACACACACACACACACACACACACACACACACACACACTCTTTAAGATGTAATTTTCACACACGCACACCTGGGAAAGGCTGGTACAGATTACACTCTCTACCAACTTTGCCCAGACTGTAAGGTAGTTTTCACTGCCACTACTCAGTACTATAAGACTTTTAACAAAGGATGACCAATTATACAAATGGTAGTAGTTCACCAAGATGGCTAGGCCTTCTGGAGTGGCCCACACAGTGTCACCAAATAAATAGAAGCACTCTCAAAGGTTAAGTACTTTCTACAAATATCAGCCACAATAAAAGTTTTAAATATATTTAGTGATAAATAAAAGAGCATGGAAATACTGGATATACATTCACATTAAACCACATAGTTGAGATCACAGGAAATATTGAAAAGAACATTGATGGACAGACTCAGACAAATAAAGAAAAAGAGTATCTAAACTAAGCTTCACTGTATTCCTGACTGTATCTAAAAGAATTTTACTGTTCCATAATTAAGATACTTATTACTGCAAGGCAAGATGCTGTGGGTGAGGATCTTTATGATTAAGCTTCCCAAAACAGAATACTCAGTACTCTGAGATTTCTCTTTGTAATTTCTGAAATATAATTTCCAAGAGGGCTGGAAGAATGACCTCATTTGGTCACCTGACCCTAGGTTACCACAGGATTCCTCATTTGAAGCTGAGACAGGGATTAAATATAGATGACTGCAGTACACATCCAAATGTTTATGCATACTTACTTACATACATACATACAAATATTTCAAGCACTGGCATTAATGCCCTTCTAGCTTGCCAATATACCAAAGCACTTGTTCCCATAATAAGTATCTAGGCTGTTCTTAAAAATATCTAAACTAGTACTTGATTTAATGTAATTTGGTAGTATGTTCCATGCATCAGCTTCTCTGTCAGAGAACCAATTAGTACACTTCTTGTTCCTATAAAATCTTCTACATAGGTTGTCTGATGATTCTCTAGTAATTTTTGTTAACCCCAAACATTCCCAGAGGTAGTTGTCACTAAATGCCCTATATACCTGAATAAGATCTTCTCTTAGATATCTGTAAGAGACACTGTACAAGTTCAAATATTTTAGTCTTTCATAATAACTTAAATTTTCACATCCAATGAAACCATTGGTATATTTTCATTGCACTCTTTCCAGTTTACTCATGCTTGTTTTCTTATAGGGTTTCCATATTGTTATTCCATAGTCAGGTTTGGGTCTAATATAACTAACAAACAATGACTTCATTATTTTTGATTTTCTAGAATTTATAAATCTTTTTATACAACCTGTAGTTTTATAACAATCATTAATCAATTGGTTGATATGATTAGAAAAACTCATAGCTGCATCTACCCATATACCCAGGTCCTTAAACGAGTCTACAGTTTCAGTCACTGTGTGCTGTATTAAATATTCACCTTTCAGTTTATGCCTACCAAATCTCATATGCTTAGTTTTTGATGCATTTATCAGCATATCATACTCCTGTGCCCAAATGGTCAATTTAGTCAAGTTATTTTGCAGACATGCCTTATGTGTAACACATGTAATCAGTTTACCCATTTTCAGGTCATCTGCATATAGTCTGTAGAACATCTCAGATGAAACAGGTCTGAAAGATATAATCTAAACAAGCAAGGGTCTAGAACAGAGCTCTGTGGGACACCCTGACTGTAACCAAGGATTTTGCCTGTCCAGTTGCTGTATGACACTTGCCATGTTCTGTTTGTAAGCTGTGCAGCTATCCATCTTATGAAGAGTACATCAATACCTAGTTGTACTAATTCATTGATCAGTGCTATGTGTATGTCCCTGTCAAATGCTGAAGCTAAATCTATATAAATTATATAAAAGCACAATTTTTCATTCATAGCTGTTATTGTATTGTTATAGAACATCATGTTACAGGTGGTAATAGATCTGTTTTCAACATATACATGCTGATATATGGTTTCAAGCCCCAACCTATCAAGTTCTGACAATAAGTTATCCAATATTACCTTCTCCATTATTTTTCCACAACATGAAAGTAGACTTAAGGGTCGATATGACTCTGGGTTTGTCCTACTCCCCTTTCCCTTAAAAGCAGGTTTAATAAGCGCATGTTTCCAATCTTGAGGAATCTTCTCATATTTACATGACCTAGTGAATACTAGATATAATGGTACTGTAAGTTCTTCGAAGTATTCTCAGGTCATTGTTACTAATTCAGTCTCCTCCATGTGCTATGTTTGGATCCAGTTTGTGCAGTTCTTTTTCAATATAATCTAATTTGATTCCAGTATCTGGGGTTACCTGGATGTCACTAGGACAACGTATCACCCTTTTTGTGGAGCCAAACTGTTTTGCATAAGATTTTGTGAATATATCTATAATCTGTTATGTCTGAAAATAAATTTTAGAATCTGCACACAATTTAACAGTTTGTGAGTCTTTACTCCTTCCATATCTTATGCATCTGTAAAAAGGTTTCCTGTTATGCTCAGTAACTTTATATCAATTTTATTCAAATTTTTTCTTGATCTTGTTTCACACTATGCTTAATCTGTTTGCCCAGCTTGTTTATTTCAGTTTGCAAAGTTGTAGTTCGACCTTTCTTCGATTTACTATATTTTTTGTCTCTCACCATAATCAGATCTCTTGTTCTTATGGAAATATATCCGCCTAATGTTGTATGCCTACATCCAGATGTTAAACATTTTTTTCTCTCTAAAAACTTTCTACATTTCATCAGCAGTTTCTCTGCTGAACACCTCACTCCAGTTAGTTTACATAGTGACAGTTTTGCTTCCATATAATCTGTAATTAACCTTCTGTGCATTGGCTTAGATTTCAGTTTGGTAGAATTATCTAGCAACAAATTAACCTTTATAACCCTATGATCACTGCACATCAGTGGTGGTAAAACTTGAAGTTGCAGTAATTTCTTTGGGAACACAAACAGTGTCTCATATGTACTGTCCCATGGTAGTTTTTTTACACTGTGAAGCAATTGTTGTTCCTGAATATACGATGTAAATAATTTCCTTGGTAACATTGTAAAATCGATATTATTCCAGTCTGTTTCTGGTGAATTTAAGTCACCAGCTAATAGTATTCTTCCCTCCTGTGTTTCATGCAAGACATTTATGAATTCCTCTAGGTCATCTGCACTTGACTTTGGTGGTCTATACACTCCAACAATTGTTATATGTTCCAGGGTTCTCTTTATTGTCACAGTTACACAGTCTATAGTGTTGGTGTTATTGAGTATGTAATAATCACAGGTCTCATAGCTGTCTTTAATCCCTATCATAACATCTCCACCTGATTGTTTATTAGTATGTCTCTATTTATACCCTGACAGAACTGGTTTCCAGTCATTGTTCTTTAACCATGTTTCACAAACAATAGCAACATCAGCCTTGTGGGAATGTAGCAAATTTTCCAGTAAAAAACATTATTATTAATGCTCCTAGCATTAACAACCATCAGAGATGCATCAAATGTTGCTATCTATGGGCTGTTAAATTTTTGACATGGCAAAAATCCTGCCTAGTGTTTGTCAAATACTACAAAATATCTCCTGCAAAAATTCTCTTCCCTGATCTGGATGCTCTACACATTTCCATTTTTTTTAATTAGGATATTTTTCCATGTAGGTATTTACCCCAAAAATATTTTCATTCACAGTGACCTGACTATCCTTTCTATAGGTTATTTGTGAAAAATATGTCCTAACACAGTACAAGCAATACTCTCTGAGAGGGTAGTCAGTTCCCTACTAACAGTCAGAGAATCCTTGTGGGTGACATCATTTGTACCACCATGAATAAAAACAGATCCATACTTCCTTACATTAAGGCATTCCAAGGCTTGCCTCACATCTTCTATTTTTGCACCTGGCAAGCATAACACTATTCGATGTTCATTATCATCTCTGCAAATATACGCATCAGTTCCTCTAATAATTGAATCTCCAATTGCAAGAATATCTTTGCTTACCCAGCTGTGAAGAATCTTCACCTTCTAATACAGTAATATCTGCTCTATCAATTGTTACAAATTATAGATCTTCATCACTGTTAGTCTTATTAATCTACTGTTTTCATTGTGTATTAAATTCTCATCCAGCTGGTGTTGTAATCCACAGCTTGAGTCATGTAGTCAACATCTTTCTCCTCTTTTTTCTTACAGTAATGTTATTCAATCCTTCCACATTCAATTTTGATTTCTTCCTTTTTACCTGCCCCTTGCCTCTTTTTTCTACCTTCTCCATTAGAAAGATGATGCCTTCTTCTGTAGACTGAAGGTTTTCTGATACAAAATGTCATAATTTCCTGTAACCTGTGTGTTACATATCAAAGCAGTCTCCTTTTTACTATGCATTCTTTTTCGTTTACAGTCATTAATCAATGTATTTTTCTTTCTTATTTGTTGTGAACTTCTATCTCTCTTTTTTTTTGTTTCCTTGCTGTACTAGGCATGCCACCATCAGACACAGAAAAAGCATTGACCCTGGCATGTATAGGTAGACTGTTCTTTAGTGACAGTGATAGCAACCAGAGACTTGCAAAACATGCCAATCATCAGGTGATACCCTCATATAGGCCAGCCTGCATGTCTTACAGTACACCTGTTGCCTCTGCAATGGTGGTGATGGCATCTGTCCATTGTTCCTAATCCTGCATCCCCGCTCTGTGGCTGTACAACTTAATATGGCTACTTGCACAATATGAAGTATGTGGTAGTCAGGAGGTCTCAGTTTGTCCTTGCAAGAGGATATTAGTGGCAGTGTCGTTCATCAATGTGGATACACTGTAGGTGCATGGGCAGGTGGACGGTGCTCACTGAGTAGGGGTGCTGGTTGTGTCCATCCTTCCATGGACTCTGGTGGTGTAGGGGCTGTTTTCAATTGGCAAAAGAGCTGTGCAACTGGATATGGACAGCGTTGTGCTTTCTACAGTCACTGTTATTACTGTGTCCTCAGACTGTGCAGTTGTAAGGCCACAATCATCATCATCATCATTGTCCAGTGCAGCAATGACACCTGACAGGCCTTTCTGTGTGGCAGAGGATCCCATAATTGATGAACTTGTGTATACAGACATAAAAATAACCTAAGTGTAACATTACTGATCTTTGATAATCCCACTTCTCTGTGCTGCATCAACAGTACAGATAACAGCTATGCAAAAATGTGATCATACATACTTTGCATTGGTATGCTTTCATGCCTTCTTTCCAAATATAGCTGTAGAAGAGATATGGCGATAGTAAGCATTCCTGAACCTATAGCACAGGAGTGCAAATAAAATGTGTTACTGATGTAAAGATATAGTATCCTTGTGCATTACCAGCATTGGCAGTAAATGATGCATCCAGCTCAGTTTCCACATCCAATCCTCAATAAGGTATCCTGGTCCTTTTGGTCCACCCAGACAGGACAACAGGAACTCATCCTTCGTGCTGAGAGGGGTCTGCAATGGTGGACTCCCACTTGTGGCCATCCTGTCCTGTGCAATGATGCGGGCCTCCTGGCAGACAAGCAGAATCATGTTGGTGACCCCGTGACTCACCTGAAGGACAGCCCTGTTGTGGCCAGTGACTGCACTCACGTCCACCACCAGCTCAAGCCACATTCATTCAGCAAAGACCTAGTTGCCCTTATCTGTGTCCAGGAGCCTTTATTCATGTTTATGAAAGGCCTGCAGTCGCATATCAGTCTCTGCATGGGAGAACTTATCTAAGCATTTCCTCATCTTAGGTGCCATGTATCTACTTGGAAGTGTGGACATACATTTATGATCAGAGAGTGGACTCAGAATATGTGGAGCACCATCTGTAGTGGTCACACATCAACGTTTTGGCTGTTGAACCATAAGGTGCCATACCTGCTATACTCTAGTATTACAGGATTCTTCCACTTGGCAATCCAGTAGGGCAGCGTGGAGACATTGTTGTGATATGCACCCTGTCAGCAGCCTATACTTAACCTGTGCCCAAAAAATTGCAGCCATCATGTTCTCTACATATTCAACCCAACCCAATATTGGTTATTCAGTGTGCCTTTCCCACCTCACCTTGTCCACTATGTTCCATAACTAATCTGTAGATTCTGTGCATTGCAACGCATTCCTGCATGTCAGAGACACATATTCGGGCTATACTACACCTCACATAGCCCACAGCTAATACTGTGGTGGGCTGCTGCTGAATGTACCTTTTGATCTACCCTCTTTTATCCATCATTTGACCCTTGCTCTGTTCCCCTCCCCCTGTCAGCTGGTTGCTCTGGAGAAACCACCCAAAACAAAAATAAAGGAGTATTGCAATTATTCAGTCAAGACCCCCCCCCCCGTGTACCCTTATTCTAGCAGATGTTCCACACTCCTGTAATCTGTAGAACTATGTAATACTTTACTGAAGAGATCTATCACAATCACTGTCCCTACCACTGGCCTGTGTACCCTTATCACAGCAGCTGTAGAGCAGCCCTTTATATTGCAGATCAACAGAGATATCACAGCTGTGTTCCACATGCTGTTCACAATGGGGGTAATTCAATAAACCCTACATCGAATGATTCTCCATGTAGGAATAGTGTAGCAGGTCCAACATGAAGTGTTGCCTCTTAGCGATCCAGGAAACAGGGCTGGGGGCGTGCACAGGCTTCTCAACACTGTGAAAACCAGGCAAATGAGGTTATTTTACGATTCAGCAAGCATAAAGGCACCTGTGTATGTGCCGTTTAAGCCTAAAAAATGTACACGGTTAGCAATTATGTACTGGAGGATAAAATTTAAGCAGGGGTTGTAACAGCCAAACAAAAGGATATGTATTGCTCAGTATGTATGCAAATGGCCAAAACTATGGCCATTGAGTTAAAAAAAAGTAATGCAATATATATAAAAATGTAAACTTTTTAATACATATGCCACGTTTAAGCAGTGCTCAGTGACAGGCAAACATGCTATTTTGCAAAAAAATTAAAAATAAAATAAAAAGTGTAAAATATGAAATCTAAAGCTATGCAAAGTTATTGCATTATAGTGTCCAGCATGCAGAGTCATACAATGGCAGGTTATAGTGGTAGCTAAGGAGATAGGCTCTGGTTGTACAGTATCCAGGGTATACGCAATTAGATGTATGTTAATGAGCCAGGTTTATTGAATAGCAAAAAGGGCCACCATGTCCGTAGGTACTAACTGTGGTAGGGGTAGAACCGTGTTAGTGTAGGCAGAAGAGACAGCTGACATAAAAGCATCTTTAAGCAGATTGGGGGTTAGTGGCTCCTGTTTGCTGTCAGCTGAACACAGCTAAGCAGGGGAGTGTGTCTGAGGCTGCTAAGCTCTGCAACACGTTTTAATTAGTAAAAGAAAAGCTAAGCGTGCCCGTGTTCAGGGGAGGGTCCAAACTGCTGATCAATGTTTATACTGGTGCCACAGGTTTGCGTGGTGCGCAGCGGGACTAAGCAGTGGAGGAAGAATAAATAAAATAAAAGGAAACAGGCTGGGAAAGCCAATCAAGTATAAAAGACTGATAAGCCCTGTTCCACTGACACTGGCCTATTTAAACCCCTCAGTGATATACCTGACAGGTGGAATGTATCATAGTCAGCCAATCACACAGCCTGCATCTGCAGCCCACCAGTATAAAGTATGCATACACCCTTCAGTCTGATTTTTCCCATATACTCTGCACCATTGTGGTACACACTTGGGAATTTTAACAGACAAAGTGATAGGGGCTGCTGCTGCTGCTCCGCTACATCTATATGTGCGACAGGCTGAGGTCAGTGATGATGATGATAACAGGCCCTGACTGAGGAGAAGAGTGTTCTGGCTCAAGGTAACCTTTCAGGGGCTACATGAGCTGGAGATAGTAGACCGCTACAGGGTGGACAGGGACATACTACAGGAACTCACCAAGCTCTGCCGTCCTCACCTCAGACCCAGAGACCGAGGGGAACCCATCCCAGTGGAAACAAAGGTACATGTAGCCTTAAGAATACTAGCTACAGGTATTTTCCAAAGACCTACTGGGGACATAATAGGGATCTCACAGACATCTGCATCTAGGGTACTCCACCAGTTCCTGGATGTCATGCTAACACATGCCTGAGCACATTTATTTTCCCAACACCCCTGAGGAGAGAACCAGCAATATGAGTCTCTTCCACCATGTAGCACACTACCCAGAGGTACTGGGTGCCACAAACTGCACTCATGTGCACATCAAAGCACCACCGGTGAGGAGGGTAGAGTGTATGTCAACCACAAGGGGTATCACTCCATCAATTGCCAGGTCATGTGCAATGCCCAGGGCGTTATTAGTGTGTGTGCCGGCAGCCCTGACAGTTATCATGATTCCCAAATCTGGCATGCATCATAGATGTACCAGGCATTTGCCAGGGGAGACCTCCAATACAGCCATCTACTGGGAGATGCTGGCTATGCACTGGAACCGTGAATAATGACACCCATCAGAAATGCACACACACACAAGGAAGAACACCATAATGAGGCACATACACAAACTAGGAACATCGTAGAGTATGTGTTTGGGCTGCTCAAGTCACGGTTCCCTGCCTTGTCATATCTGGCGGTGCCCTGCAGTAATCTCCAGCCACATGTGCACACACGTTCATAATATGTGCCATGCTACACAATATGATCCTGCAGAAACAGCTGCGGCAGGAACATCACAGGGAAGGGACACACAGCCCCCCACCATTGCCAAGGTCCCCACAGGCACAGGGGGACATGGAGGAGGAACCCCCCTCAGCTTGTCCCTGTAGGCAGATGTAGGCATGCCCAGTATGCAATGGCCTTGGCAAACAGGCAACGCATAGCACATGCACCGACAACCTGGGGACCCAGGGACTGACACCTCACTCCGACTCACATACACAGTAAAAAGGAAGCCACCCACATCACACTACCTGTACCTTACCATGTATAGGTTGTGTACTGTGTACATCCAACAGAGTTAGCCCTGAAGCACTGTCCTGTCAATTGCTGCAGGCACAAGGTAAGTCACTCTTCTTAACAACAAATGAATGGGGTAGTAGACTGATAGCATATCTATGGTATTGCTGGATGTGTGCAAGGGAATAGATTGGACTACCGAGATAGCAGCAGACAACTGAAAGCTATGTGGGACAACAGGAACTCTCTGCCAAATACTGGCTTCCCCAGAATATGCAGTAGGCCCTAAGCCAGCAAAACTCACTGCACTATGTGAGGGACTTACAAACAGCGGGGTCATAGGACACATGCATGGATGTCAGTGTTGGAGTCCCATATATGCCTCTCAATGTCTTAGAGCAAGAAATCTGTACAAAGCCATAAAGAAATGTGTGGCAAAAGCCCAAAATAACATGTTTTGCACTAGCATGAATTCTCTGAAGTGTACGAAGTCTGAAATTCAAATGTCTGTCATTACTTTCTTACTTCATTCTGTAATTATTTGCCAGCAGTTTTCCAGAAAACCACAATTTTATGACAAATGGACCAAAAGTATGAGGCAAACATCTGGACATTCTGCAAAAATCTGTACAGTTGAGAGGTATGATCCCCTACCCCCAACACACCCATGTCCCAATACAATTGCAGTAACAATTATGTTTGTAAAGTAATAGCACCAGACCACACATTCCCAGGGCTGTCCCAATCAACTTGCTAACATGTTCCATTTCCACAGTATGCAGGGGGTCAGTATGCTATATATGTGTGGGGTTAATAGTGTCAGGAAGTAGACAGCACTGACTGGTGGCTGTTGTGGCTTAGTGGGCTAAGTGCATTACTGTGGTTAACAGGGTCCATGGTTCAAGACTGGCCATGCCACCTATTTTGCACATCAGCTACACCTATGGTAAGAGTTCAACAGACTATCCAGAAGTCAATATTTGTTACTGCAGGAAAGCTGGACAATGGAGGGACAGTGGGCCACATATAGGGACAGTACACAGCTCTGAGTAACCTAGACAGTAGCTAGTAGAACAGCAGGTTGTGACAAGTCAGTCTAGTGCCAGGATATGAAGGCTTCCACATAACTGTGTCAGTGCTGATAGAAATTCAGTGGGCACCATCCATACACCTCGAATGACAGGGTTTCTCAGAATGTCCACATGTATGCCTCATATCTGTTCCATTTGTCATAACATTCCATTTGTCTGGCAAACTATTGGCAGACCAATAAAGGTTGATGTGAAAACCTCAATGACAGACAGTTGAGATGCAGACTTCATACTCGTAACAAAATGCAAGCTAATACAAAACCATTCTATAAACTATCTACATTTGGAACAGCAATATTAAGATCCTGTCCCCATGTCTGGGCCTGTGTCTGACTGTTATGTATGGCCCTGTCCAGATGTCTGAGAGTTTGAGAGGTATGGCCAACATGTAACCTTATAATAACAGTGCAACCAACACAAACCATCTGAGGACCACAGCAGATGTATGGGTCACAATGATGGGCAACCTGCGAAACAAGTCAGAGCTGTGAAGTCCGTAACCCAGTGTGTGGTGTTATGGCTTCTACCTCAGTCACACCATAACTACAACTACAGAAGAGCAACAACTGTGGACAAAGCCTGTGAATGGAGTAGAGAATGACAGAGGGCCACATATAAGGGGTAGGAGGAACCACTGGCCAGACAAATGTAGAATGTGCAGACCAGAACAATTCATACAGTAGCATGGGTTCCCTGCAGTGTATGGAGTCAGTAGACAAATGTCTGTCAGCGGTTCCTCACACGAACCTATACTGATCTGCCACTGACATACCAGGAAATCACAGTGCTATGTAGAATGTACCACACATATTATGCAAAACTCTGCTCAGTGCAATACACTGTGTACCCACCCTAGGTATGACTCAGTTAATAAGGATAGCACACAGCCAGGAGATCCCTCAGCCAGTATATCAGTGAGGTGCTGGACAGTTTACACAGGTTCATTAGCCAATCAGCTGTAGCACACAAAATCCTGGACCGGAGTGCAGGTGGGTCTGGCCTGGAGTCCCACTGTTAGTATTGAAGGTCATACTGGGCATACCCCTACACTTAGATAATTTCAGTCCATGTCTGAACTCACATCTGATTGTAGAACTGTGTTGTCCATATATGTCTGTGCATACAGACAGCTATGTACAACTTAACTGTCTCTCCCCACCCCCATCAGACAGGATTACCCTCATCTGTCTGTATGTGGCACATCTAAGATATATCTGGATCTGTTGAGTGTGATACACACACACACACACACACACACACACACACACACACACACACACACACATATATATATATAGGCAATGTATACAAATACATCAATTATAGAGAGGGAGAGAGAGACACCCTGAAAGACATAGACTGATGTAGGGCTGCAGCCACTTGTACACCAATTGTAACCAGTGGCACGTGTAAGTACTGTGGTGAGCTTCATTGTGTAATAGTACTGAGGTAGGAGTTGTAATCTCACATCACCTGCCATGTGTGTTTGTGTGCATATGTGTAAGTGTGCATGTGTGCGCGCGCGTGTGTGTGTGTGTGTGTGTGTGTGTGTGTGTGTGTGTGTGTGCGTGTGTGTGTTGGGTATACCATTTTGAGGCTTGTTCCACCCTGTTAACCCCCCATTGCACTACTTTATAGGTCCTTTAGATGTCTTCTACTTTAGAAGCACCATTAGACACACTCCAGCCCTATAAGCCCTGTGGTGTGTGCGATAAGTATGTAGCACTATAGTACATACAACTAGATAGAGAGGGGTTCTAATCTCAGTACTGGCAACTGTGTGACTATATGTGTCTGTGTATGTATATCCCATGTAGCAGCGTGGCTGTCTTGCCTGTGTGTGTGTGTATGCAATGGTTGTAGCATTTTGTGGGCCACTTCCACCCTGTTAACCCCCCACCCCCACTGGCAACCTATTCAAGGCCTACTAATGTCATCCACCTTAGAAGCACAGACATTTTTAACTCAATAGTACTGTGGCACATGCAATATGTACTTTGGTCTATAGTGTACATAACTAGATAAGTAGGGGTTCTAATCTCAAAAGTAACAACTCTATGAGTGTATGTGTGTTTGAATGCATATTCCCCTGCAGGTGTGCGTGTGTGTGTTTGTGTGTCTCACAGTTATACCATTTTAAGGGTCTGTGCAAACCTCTTAAACACCCAGTGGCAATTCTTACAGCACCTGCAGATGTCATCCATGTGAAAAGTAGTGGCAGACACTGCAAAAACATATAAGCTTCATGGCGCATGTGATATATATATATATATATATATATATATATATATATATATATATATATATATATATAGCGCAATCATAAGTAAAACTTGGCAGGTAGGGGTGTTACTCTCAACAAGGGCAATTCATAAGTGGGTGTGTGTGTATGTCTGTATATCCTCTTACAGCATTGTGACTGTGTTAGGGCCACCACCATACCTATCAACCCCTTAGAGCAACACATCTGGATAAATCCATACAGAAAGGTGGGACAAAGGCCAGACGTTAGGGTTACTCTTTAACTCATTACATCCGAGTGACACCTCCAGGTGCATCTGCAGTTAATTCCTACTGACGCCTTTAGGTGACAAATATTGCTTGTTCATATTTGCATCAATAATGCCAAAACCATGCTCTGCACAAGGTTTTCAAGGTTTTAAAATATTTCATCTTAACGTTTACACAATGGCAAACTCAGCTGCATTAATATTTGACCTCTGTCTAGTGCAGGTAACTAGATATTGAGTGTTGTTTTTATTATATTAATTCATATAGATATAATTTTCACATTTTTCTAAATATATCAATAACCAAGTAACACAGACATAACTCCTTCGCCTCATATGCAAGCTCTCAGCTAGATAAATAAAATGCTGCTGACAGTATGTGTATACCTTGAGTGGTTGCTGAAATATTGTAAGTAGTTTACAAAATATTACAAATGTAATAGTTACTGTGTTTACTGTGACTTATAAAATTCAGTTTAAGACCTAGAACCTAAAGAACACTACCATTATAAAAATAGTTTGTGCTGTAGAGTTTGCCATTAATACTTCTTTCATAAACACCATAGTTCCAGAGATACGAACATGTGTTTGAAATGTGAGGACATCATCTGATTCTGTCAAAAGACTTAGGCTTCACCCATTGGAAGTTAGAATGCAAACTTCCTGGGCTCCATTGGAGTGAATGAGTTAAACATTGCTCTTACAAACATTGAAAGTAGATAGCATAAGAAGTTGTGCAGTAGCATGCATTTTCTGATGGGTATGAAGTCTGAAATTAAAACATCTGTCATTATTGTCTAACATCAGTCTTCAATCATGTGCCACTAATTTGTCACAAAACCACAATGTTATGACAAACGGACCAAACATATGTATCAAACAGCAGGACATTCTGCAGAAATTTGCACAGGTGAGAGGTGTGGTCGCTACCTGTCCTACCCTGCAGGTTGCAGTCCAGTTTGTCCAGGTGTGACCTGTGAAATCAACCCAGACATTACAGAGGTCCCAAGAGTGTAGGACAACAAACATTTTCTAAAGTTGTCATTATTTCACATCAGAACCATGTTAATGCAATGAGAAGTAGCATAAGCTATGGAAATGTGACATAAAGAAGCTGTCATATTGGCAAACCAACAGAAGTTCTGTCCGTTGCACTTGCCATGGGTATGGTTTGTCCTGCCAACTCTCACAATACTACAAGAAGTGTTCTACATTGCGTATTTGATAAGGTGACAACCCTTCTCTGTGTTGGGCATGTGTGTGTGCAATATGTAGACATGTGGAGGCCTTGTGAGTAGCTGCTCTCCCCAATGACCCACATGCATCTAGGCATGACTGCTAACTGCCACCACCCACATTTGTAGGTACTGCTGAAGCTGTGGTGACTGTCAGTAGTGTGTTGTCTGTCATTGACCCACAGACTGATGTTAACTTACTGCAACAGGCTTATACATCTTGTATGGAATGGTTGCAAGGTCCTGGGATCAAGCTGAATGCAGAAAACAGTACCATCATAGCATATGTCAATGACATAGCCCCACTATTTCCCAAATCAATGACAACCTCATAAGCACACAACCCGAGATGAGAGACCTGGTTAGTCAGGTTGATAACACTTTTGCATTCAGCCATCATGTAGCAGCAGTGGTCAGAAAAGGTTTGTATGTGGCTCACCACATAGGTAGAGGGAGTGTGTCCAGAGCAAAGGTGGACATTACTAATGTATAGCCCTCAATCAGTACAACAATAATTTAGTACCATGGGCTGTTGCATATGTGCATATCCAGATATCTGCAGCAACTGGAAAGGCCATAGTAATACCCACAAAGGTAATCCATGGCCTCTAACACCTGTTCCATGCAGACAGCCTCAGGTTAGTAGTGGCCCACTCATTATTGGACAGGTTGTCCACAGCTGGGCTGTGTATGCCTAGATGGCAGTGTTGTGCCCAACCCTTCAACAGTTGGCCCATAGTCTAACTCTTTGTGCATTACCAGCATGACTGGCCTGAATCTGATGTGTGACATCAACAAAACCTGCTGGAGAGACATGTTTCTCCCCCACAGGCTGCCCTGTTGCAGGAATGCATTTCCCAGACATGTTAAAGTACCATGCACACCCTCATCAAGTGCAGCCGTGATGAGTGGATGGGAAACCACAAATTGGTCCCAGGGGTTGCAACTGTGTCCCTCAATGACAGGGGCAACAGGTGCTTATCGATGATTCTGTCGGGAATAAAGTAATGGCTAGGCTTGTAAGGAACCCAGGGTCATTACTCTTGTAAACTTCTGGGATCCTATGAACCTGTGATCTTACAGAACTCCCAGGTGACATGTATCAAGAGAAGCATGCTTTGTCAAGGAGTATGCATGCAAGATTATGCTGTCTGCCCCCATTGTCCCTCACACACTGCACTACACATACGCACCTAGGTAACCATGCACATATACAGCCATACCTTGGCGATGTCACACTTCTGCATTGCCACTATGCCATCCTGAGCAGCTGTATTGGCAGCAGGTCCCCATGACATAGACACATAGACACTTGCAACAGAAACACAATAAGGTCTGGGAGACCAATAACTCAACAATGCTAACAGCAATACAGCATCATGACACAAAGGTACATATACTTTGATGTGTATGCATGACAATTGCCAGTAGACAGCACCTTACAGGGCATAACACTACTGCACTACAAACTGCATTTAATTGTACTGTATTCAACCTGTGTGTCAGACACACATTAGCATGTCCCTGCATTGATGGTATGGATGACAGGGATGTGTCACAAGTATTGTCACATGGACAGTGTGTGGTGTGGGGTTGCGAAAGACATAGACTGTGCCACACAGTTGACATTGTGGGCCATGGAGAGGAGCTGTGTGTGTGTGTGGTGGTGACCTGCATGTGACACTGGTGTGTAAGTGTGACACTGGTGTGTGAGTGTTTGCATGTACACAATCAAGCCATGTGCCAGCTGTACACGAGGGTATGTTGGACAGCTGTGGACCGCACATGGCAGAATGGACAGGTCACCATCTCTGGCCATGCACACGGGAACTGGTTCCACCTGGAGTGGCACTGGCACCACCATGCCCAGGGCCAGATATGGTACTACTAGCTAACGGTGACTGGCGTCTGCTGGGTCTGTGTCCCTCACGGGACCACCCAGGACCATTTGCCCATAGCCTGCCACATTGTGGTGTGGACAGCACTCTCCCTTCAGTAGTGTTGCTGGTAATGCCACTACGGGAGTGTGACTGTGCATGGTCACGTGAGCTCTCAGCAGATGTTGTTGCTGACCTATGTCCATGTGTCCTATGCTCTACTCCCACCACATTTACTAGCACAGACATTGCACAGTAAGGACTGACAATGTCTCACCCCACCATCTATCCACTACATCAGCGAAATGACATAGGGCATCACCAATGCCATGGATGGAGTCATGCATACCAGGCAGTGTGGCATCCATGACCCTGAGCATCCATCTGGTGTAGCATTCACAATGTGCCTGTGCCTCCATGACGGACCGAAACATGTGTCGGGTGACACGTACTGTGACATCTCTGACAGGTGCTGGATGGTCAGTAGTCCTCCTTTAAGCACCCCTGTCAATCTGCCTTTATGGGACCTCGCCAGATCTCTGCCTATGGCCAATGTCTACAGTCACAGATACCATAGTTGCCACACTCCTCTGTTCGATGCCACCACCCTCTGACTGCCCAATATCTGTGGCTTCTGGGGACTGGGTATGTGTGGGCATACTGTGTCAGGGGATTTTGGGGAGGAAGTGGGATGTCAACCAATGGGACTGATTCAGCCCCCAACAACCCCACCTTTGCCTTACTTTGGCCATCATCATCATCAGAGTCCGATGAGACAGTAACATCAGGTTGTGAGGTGGACACACTCCAACCCCCATAGTCAGCTGTGAGGGGAAGGCAACATGGCTACATTAATTCCTGCACTATAATGTCTAGTGATCCACATACAAACACACACACACACACACACACACACACACACACACACACACACACACACACACACACACACACACACACACACACACACACACACATCATAGCTGTCAAATAATCAGGGACATAGTTTAACAGACTCGGGGACATTCAGGCTTCTGCTATGTATGATGTACACTTTTGAGGTGCAGGGCACAGCCATTGGCCTATGACTGACCCCATGTCTGCAGACGACTGCATGCTGTAATGTCACTGGATTCCCTAGTGGTGTGGACATCTGCGTAGGAGGGTCTCGCGCAGATACGTGACTGGTGCAAGAAACATGGCCTCTGGCCACATACCAGGAAATGCAGTGTCAACCCCTTTGTGGAGAGTGAATTCCCCACATATTACCACACTACTACCAACATCCTAGGCATGCAATCAATCGTGAGGGATGTGTGCACACTGGTCGATGACAACATGACATTTCACCACCATGTTGCTTCTGTTGTAAGGTATACCTTCTACATGGCCCACCTCATACATAAGAATATGCCTTCCAGGGACATGGGGTCCTAACATCCCTGCATTCCCCCCAATAAGGCCCATTACTGTGTATAGTGCCCCGTTCGTCATTTTCATCACACAGCACATGCAGCAGCTGGGGACATCACAGAGGTTCCCCACCAGGGAATACCAGGGGCTCAAACATCTACCATATACAGATAGGCTATATGCCCAACCCTCTACCCGGTTTCATACATACTCCTCAGAGGTGACCTAAGTCTGGCATGCAAGGCAGTCACGGACTCCACATTGTTGGGACCACTATACAAGAGCAAGCTCCACTGTATTAACACACACACCCTAAACCTGGTGTGTGACATCAACTGGGTTTGTTGTGGCTCAGATGTGTGTCCATCACACTCATCCTGATGTGGAATGGTCACCCTGTCCACATCAGTCAGCGTAGCTATTTACACCTGTGCAGGCAGAACCTGGATAACTGAATGGTTACCTGTACATACACCCTTGGGGTACCACCTGTGCCCTTGTTGGACTGGGGCATCAGGTACTGCCTTGCATACACATGGGCTAACATCTGGCATAGATATATGGGGGGCTTAGCACCCATAGCCTATTAACCTCGTATGGTCCTAGGTATAGCAGTTGTGGCCTGTGTGCTGTGACAGACTGTGTTATTTGTCCACACCCATCACTACCATCGACTGCAGTGTGTCCCCTATAAGCAACGTTACAATCCCATGTCATACAGCCAACATCCGACAAATAGGTCAGTGGTACTACAAGTGCATGTGGATGATCCAGCAACATGTGTGCTACACAATAACTGAGTGTAGTGCATATGTGTTGTAGGGTCTCCTCCTCATAGGTGTCAGATATCTGCAGTACCCAGATGTTTGTGGAATGGGTACATGTGCCTGATATTTGTAGACCACCTGCGACACAAATGTGGATGTCTGGAAACCAAGTAGACAATATGTAATGGTTGCTCCAAGAGTGTGGGGAATGTGTCTGTGACATGCTAGACCCCTCGGAAAACAGTAACGGTACAATAATATCTGTTAATATATTAATTCCCTTACATTGTATGCTGAATATGTACACACTGTTACTGAGGTGGAGCTTGTGTCTCCCCACTACTGTTGCCTATAACCTGCTGTCCCGCTGCAGGGGGTAACCAGATATGCTCGCCATAACTGTCAGGCAATGAGATACAGGTGTGGAGTACACAGTGCCCTAGCCAGATTACGTCAGGAACAGTCAGGGACACCTGGGCAAGCATTGCACTAACCCTGTATGACATTCACAGACTGAGAGGGGCTCACTGACAGTATATGATATGATATATCAGCTGTATCCACCAGTGGTTACTGTCACTATTGTACAACAGACACTCAAGTACCATTCGTATGTGAGCTGATAATTACTGGGGGACTCCGGGTCCAGAGCTGCAATCAATGTCACTGCAAACAGAGCCAAATGGGAAGATTTTAGTTGCTGGACAGCAGACACATCAGCATGTCATTCCAAGATATGTTGTTGAGGCCTACTGTTGCAGTTCCTATTTTCCATGACTGCATCCCATCTGCATTTCATTACATGGTTAATTGTATGACATACCTGGTATAGTGCTGTCCTCCTTTGTGAGCAGATATCCAGTGATAGTTTTCCTTGGAAATTGCAGTCTGTCTTCATGAAGAAAGTCACAGACCTGTTTACCATAGGCAGCAACTTGCATTTTGTAGGTAATGGTCATGAACAGGTGATTGCTTATGCACCAATCTGTGACTCACACTTGCTAATAGCATCCAGAACAGCTGGGTTGCATTTTCATTAGCCAATGCCATGGCAACACGGTGCTATAATTAAGGCCTTTGTGTGGGCCTTGGCCCTTTTCTTGGCATGTGTGGAGGACATTATCGAGGTGTAGGAGCTACAGCAGAACAGAGGCTGGGTAGAAATGATGTTCATTGTTTGGATTGATGTGGTATGTCCATAGTTTTGCATGCTCTGCATGGCCGTTGTTAACAGACTTTCTGATCTTTTGTCAGTGTACTGTTTAACAATGTGTGTTGGTGTCAGTAAGGAGCTAGGCAGATGTGAGTGTCATACATCATTTTTATCTGAATATGTATGCTGCTGCAGTTTATGTTGGTCTGTTAGCTGTGTATGTTTGTTGATGGCGACTGTGTCACATGTTCCTGTGACCTGAACATGTCCTCCCCCCAACCCTTTGTGCATGGGTGTTGTGTGGATGACCTGCTCTACAGGTAGCTGAACTTACTGCTGCATGTGTAGCAGGCCGCAGCTGCTGCATTCTGGCCAGGTGTCATGCTGGGGTATGTGAAGACATTGGGGGACAGCAAGCAATGAGGCGTGTGACCCTGGTACATATGCTAGGTAATAGTGCCATCCAGAGAGTGGTAGGTGACATTTAGGACACCTACTCATATTTGTGACATGTGTCCCAGCCTCCAGGCCTTTGACGTGCGTCTGTGGGTGGCAGTGACTGTTGTAGCAGCAACTAGTTCTGTTGGAATTTGCAGGGCTCAGTTATTCCTAGGTAGTGTTGACAAGCTTGTAGTTGTTGTACAACAGACTGGACTGCGGGTGTCCAGATGTCAGACATGCTAGGAATGCAACAGAGCTACTGAGTCGTTGTTATGGTAGGTGCAGTTGCAAGACATATGTGCACTCATACAGTGTATTACACAGGATTGGCATGAACATGTGTGTTCGGCTGGGTATGATGCGTGACACTGACCTGTCTGTCCTGCTTTTGTAACCTCGTTCTGCACTGACTTGCCAGTACTGCAGCACACAGAATAGGTTTTATAACAACCATGCTATGAATAGTTGGCACAGCTGTGAACATTCTGCAACAGTCTGTGCAGTTGTCAGCTCTACATGATATTGTAGGCCTCCTGTACATCCATCAACATGTCTTTGGCTGTGTACTGGTTTGGTGTCTGCATCACAGACCCGAGTATGTTGTTATGTATCTCATTATATGTTGAAAGTAGTGTGTCACTTTTAAGCAGGATATCTTTGTAAAAACATCACTCTTTATTTACAGCTGAGTGGTGTAGTGGGCTAATGCACTACGCTGTAGTTCAGAATATCCTGGATTTAATACTTGGTACTGATTTAACTGTTTTGCTGATATGACATCACTGTAATGCATGATATGTGTATAGAAACAGCATTAATTCTTCAGAGGTGAGTTGGCCTAGTGGGCTAATGCACTATGTTGAAGTTGACAAGGTCCTGTGGCCAATACTTGGAAGGGGTGTAACTTTTGCTGATGTGACATCACTGTAATGCAGGATATAGTTATAGAAACACCAGTTATTCCCCAGAGCTGAGTTGGCCTATTGGTCTAATACACTATGCTGTGGTTCAGAGGGTCCTAGGTTCGAGACTTGGAAGGGGTGATTATTTCATTGATGTAGATAGCAGTGTCAGAATCACATGAGGTGATTTAAAGTAGTTTTAATCAGTTTTAAGCAGGTTTGCGAGGTGCGGCATGCAAACGCGCTAAGCTCCATTTGGCTCCGCTTACCTTCACTAAGCACCGCTTAAACCTGTGCTAATTTAAAAAAAAAAAGAAATGAAAAAAGGGTAATAGGAAAGTGGTGAAATGGGGGGTAAGAGGAGGTAAAACATGTTGAAAGGCAGGTAGAGATGTGCAGAATGACTGTAGGAAAGGACCATAGCTCCCCATTTCTTCTGCAGCAACAGCTGTGCAATTTTACAGATTTTGTACATATACTAGGACCCTCAAACTGCAGAGAGGGAGAGAGAGAGAGAGGGGGGTGAGGACAACAGAAATGAGTTGTGAAGCCAGTTGGACCAAATTAGTTGTGTCCAGGGAACACGTGTGAAATGGATAGCTATGTATGGGGTGATATATATTTTTTTTGGGACAGATGCCCAATTTTTTTTAAGGTGAGAGTGGAATATTGGGGAAGTATAGGGGCATGTAGGGAGGAAAGTTGGGTGGGAAAGGTTGACAGATGAGACAGACAAGACAGCAGACAGGGGCAGTGTATGACACATGAGCGGGGTAAACACCTTGGATGGGGAGGGTGTTTTGGAATCGAAGAACCACGTGCCCCCAGATGGCAACAGTGGGACTGAGCTTCCCACCCATGGGCAATCACCACTGCTCCTTCACAGCCCCGGAGATGGCTGTGCGGGGGGCTGAGCACTGGGGCCAGCCTGCCCCTCCAGGTGCACCAGTCTGCCCTCGATCTGGAGCAGTTTGCCACCCAAATCACACTGGATGACCCTACGTACCATCCCTGGAAACTGATGTCAGGTTCCCTTCCACGCTCGGGGGGGGACTGGCCCCATCTCCTGAGTTGGTTCCACCTGAGAGTGGTGCAGGACCAGCAAAGGGGTCAGCTCCAGGTTGGGTCCCAGACATGCTGAGACCCGGTGCCACGGCCAGATGGGGTGGGATAGGCGGATTCACTGGAACCGGCCTACTCAATTGTGCTATAGTGATGAGGTCTGTCACAGTGTATTGGTTAGTCATGAACAGAACATTTCAACATGACTTATAACAGCATGTGTGGGTCTTCAATTAACCCAAAACAACAGAATTGCATATCATACAGAACACAGGCATAAATGGAATAACAGTCAGTAGTGTAACAGCATGCCAATAACAGTTACGGCAAAAGTTCAAAAACAGTGGTATTTCAACAAGGTATGTTAGTATGTAACTGTTGTAATATATAAACAAAATAATATAACGCAAGGCCCAACATTAGGTTTTTCCAACAACATATGTATAAATGACAGCATACCCGTAGTATAACAATAATATTTTGAGATGCAGATAAGGGGTGGGGGGAGAGAGAGAGAGAGAGACATTCCATTACCAACTGTATAGGCTATAATTTTCACAACTGTACTGCTCTATACTCTACAGGTCTGCCCTTACTTTATGTCTAAATGTGCCCTAGAGCTTCTATAGCACATACATACCTCTCAAGCTATCCACATGGGACAGTATGGTCCAAGGTGCAACACCTACAGATACAAAACTACAGGGGACTATTACATGTCAGGGGAACATATGACTACCAAGGTGTACTGTGCACTGATGTTGTGTGAGTGTGCTGCCGGCATACTTCAGCTGGAGTTTATATGTGTGTCCAAGGTTTTTGGCAACAGTGATCACTATCCGTGATAGCGTGGCACTTGAGAGACATGTATCATGCACAGTACAGAGAGTTTACGCTTACCCTGCTGTCATTGGAAAGCACGAGGTTAGGTTATCAGCAGACATTCACAGACATACCAGGCATACAGCCGTAACACCAATAAACAGTTTTATTTGTGTTATTAAGTTGGAATACTACTGTAGTTCTGGACGTTTTATTTAATGACGTCTTACACCTTGCTGAGCAAAGCTGTTTACGCACTAGTACATCTGGACACAGACATTAGTATACCCTTCATACAGCTAATACAAAGATTTATTTACCTGTGAGTCCTGTGGGGAGAATATCAGTTAACAGTACGTAACTGGTTCTATAAATAGTCAGTACTACTTCTTTGTTACTGTAAATAAATCTTATTACCTGTCTCTAGATTCAAACCTGGTCTGTTTGTGTCAAAATGAGCAACACATATACTGCTTATTACACTGAGCTACTGGGGCACTGCCATGTGTTGATTGATTGATATGTGCCTAAAGCTCACCTGTTGACAAAGTCTGGCCTGGTAATATAGGTTGAGTGTCACACAAGACTGCAGTGACAGTTGAACATACAGAGGTCAAACAACCAAACCAGAGGATCTGAAGAAGGTTTTTTAACTGAAAGCGCTTATCCTGTTTGACCTGCAACTTGAACAGCACAATTTGTGCTTTTTATTTCTTCATTTTATTAAAGCCTACATTTTAACAAAATTTCTCAGTGAACTTTTCGTTGTGGTGGAAGTTTTTTTTCATTTTACTATTTTTGCATGACAGAGGTAGTAGGTGAAATGTGCATTAATACTCGGAATGCAGGTGTACACATTTAATCCCTAGTGGATGGGAATATGTGTGATCTTTACAGACCATATTGGGGTGTAGGGTTGACAACCTAACCCATATACATTTGCAGATGGTATATTTGCACTCCACAGCTATAACAGTTTCACACTTGCCTGCATCAGCGTACCTACGTTCAGGAATGCATATAGCTGAAATGCAAAGATTAACACAATACAGCCCTGGGAGAAACACACTAATAATACCTTAGACAGTACTACTCTAGGTTCAGATCTTACTGCAGAACAACTTTCATATTGCGTTATATCCTGTAGTGCAGCTCCTCATCTACACTTTAGCAAAACAGTTCTTTATTGGCCAACCTTCAATCACTTCATGGTATTATACTCATGTTCATGTGACAGCACCTGTAATTATTACATTTCTTGAACAACAGCCCAGACTACACACAATATGTGGCAGAAAAAATAAACTTTTATTGAGGGTGACATGACACAGTGATAGCAATTAAAATAATGCAGGCATTGAAAGACAAATGTTATTGCACAATCTATTCACTACTAAAAGTTTATTCCATTCAAAATTCTGACTGCATTTGCACTATATCTGCTGTAGATGAATAATTCAGTTAATTTATTTCCTACACATTTTGCATGACGGTGTACTTTTATTAGCAGAACATGTATTATTAATACAGTATACACTCAAAACAGAATATACCTACTGGCAGTTACTAGTGTACTCTTTCTTATTTATACTACTATATATTGCAAGGGATCTACTATAGATGATCATAATGCCAAAAAGCCGATTCCCATATGGCCGAGACCATATGATCGACTTTTAGAATTCGAACATCATTAAAAAAAAAAAACACACAAATTTACCTACATCTTGCCAGCTGGGAGGCAGGACCCCCCCCATGGGGAGTTGCGCCCCTCACACCTCCTGCAATTTAAATACACCAACTCCGAGATTGCACTACAGTGCAGAAGATGGAAATCTTCCCATTCTGCACTATACGGAGATGCCCGTTCTCCACGGTCGAAATTCCAAAAGTCAGTCATATGATCTTTGCCATATGGGAATCGGCTTTTTGGCATTTCGATCATGTGTAGAGGACCCATTGCAAGATATATCTATACTCACTACACTTTCAGCTCAACCTGGCCAGGTACCCTGCGTCAGCCTCCAAGTTGCGAGCTTTCACCTGTGCAACTGTGGGGGAAACACACCATTATGTATACCTGTCTATCAGATATTCATACTAGAAACTAGTAAAACAGTGGTGACACTACTTAAAAACTTGTGGGGCATTGTTGTCCCAAGCATCTTGGGTCCACTGGTCCAAGAGCTCCCCCTTCCTTCGCTTCAGGTTGCCATAATGATGATGCACCTGCTCACCAGTCCAGGGTATTCCAGTTGCAGTGGTGAGGTCATGTGCCAGACAGTGCCAGGCCTCAGAGTTGTATTCAGAGCCTTGATACTGGCCCTGCAGCAGTCTTTCATCGTGGTCTTTGACAAGGAGCCCAGCCATGACCCTGGACTCCAAAATGCCCCAGTGCTGCACCTGGAAGCGTGCTCCCTCTCCAACTCCAGCCATAACTCCTGCAGTGATCATATTCCAACAGGTTCTGGCTGTATTCCTCCCTGTTCAGTTTAAATAAGGCTATCTTCCTGTACTTTGCCACCATTGGTCATTTTTGAAAATGTTAAGCACCACTCAAACCCGCTTAGCTGAGGACTGCTTAGACTGGGACTGTTTAGCAGTGCTCACATCAGCTAAGTGGAGCTGCGCATTGCTAAGTACTGCTAAAACAGGTCTTGTGTAAGCATTGCTTGGTTTGGCTTAGCAGAGCTTTGCTACTGGCAAACTAGAGTTTTTCGCATTTAAAAAAATGAAACTATTTATTAAAGATAATTTATTATTATGTCTATCTATTTTACTTTATATCCCCTAAACATATGCATTTCACTACATTATCCGGTAGTGTAACTTTAATGAATTGGACACTTGTGTGTAACTGGGGCTTTTATACTCGGGTCTCCACTGAAAATGGGCTTCTGGTCAAGTTGGGCTAACCCAGTTAACAAATTTTAATGTATACATAAAAAAAAAATACAGCATTTCCCTATCGCATGTTAGAAGCTGAATGGCCTGTATTAGAATCATGCACCTACTGCACACAAGGCCGTCACTCTAACCATTCAGCTACTGAGAATATGGTGATTAGGGCTATACAGTTCCTATATAGCACTTAGTTACGTTTAAGCACTGTTGAGCACTGCACTGCGCCACGGAAACATGCTCAGCTATGCTTAAACTTGCCATTTTTTTAATAAAATTAAAGCATCCAGTTTCTATTTTTAGATGTCTGGTACATGTTTATTGCTAAGCATTGCACGACGCAAGCATACAAAAAATAAATAAATAAATAAAACAGTAAAACACAAATAAAAAAATAAATAAAAAGGACAATACATTTTTACATTTAATTTCACTGCCATATGGCACTCTGACAATACAGGGGGTGTGTTATGGACACTGTAACACATCCCCTACATATATATTTTCCAAATGGCCAAGGGCACACATTTATTTTAATATTTTAGTGCAGTACTGTACTTTGACAGTGCAGGGGGTGTGTTATGGATGCTGTAACACACCCCCTACAATTATATTTTACAACTGGCTGGGACACTTTTACATTTAATATTTTAGTGCTGTGTGGCACTTTAACAGTGCAGGCAGTGTGTTACATATCTCCGAGCACTGTAACACACCTGCTACATTGATTCAATAGCCATGTGCATGGCTGTCCATCAGTAGCGCATCTTCATTAATATGCAAGGAGCGCTGCCGAGGAGGAGCTGCAGACACGGCCATGGTACACTCCATATAGGGCTTGCACTATTCCTACACAGATTTTATTAACTCTGGGGGAATTTCTTTTTTTTCTTGCACTTTGGAGGATTGTAGCATAGCAGTTATACTACTGAATAAATTTAGGATAAATGTTTCTGAATCACAAATTTAACACAAAACATTCCAACCCTAGATTGTACAATGAGGTGTGTGTCCTCTGTGCGCATGCATTAATGACTGTAAAGCAGTCTCTGCATGCTTTGGCAGGTTTGTGACCTTTATGATGCTGTGAGCTCCTTAAACCACATCATGAGCCATAGGGGTGTTTTGCCACAACTATGGCCAACAATGTCATTTGTTCAGGGCTGATAGCTTTAGTATGGTATATATTCTTTGCTTTCACTCGAGGGTTGGTGATGTACA
The DNA here is from genome assembly GCF_019279795.1 of Protopterus annectens. Taxonomy (NCBI): domain Eukaryota; kingdom Metazoa; phylum Chordata; order Ceratodontiformes; family Protopteridae; genus Protopterus; species Protopterus annectens. Next base: position 1,595,001,942 of record NC_056744.1, read on the forward strand.
TCTGTATGGTGTCATTAGAGATCATTACACTACCCTGCTGCCTATCAGAGTATATCATGTGGCAAACAATTTACATCAACACAGATCTGTTATCATTTTCTCTGGATTGCAACATGTGAAGTGACCATTGTACAGAAGTTGCTGAGTCTAGGAGGGCTCCTAAATAATGCAGAAAACGGAGACACTCTTTCTGGTCTTCCTGCCTCAACATCACTGAGACTGCCTACTGTGGGACTGATGTTCATCATGTTACCCTGCTGCAGTCATCACACTTGGGTTATCCTGCCGTCAGGCGGTCCCGCAGTCGGCCCGAATTCCAAAGTCTTGGTCTGTCGTCGGTTGCTGTCGCTTCTTCCCTGACGTCAGTGCGCCAGGGGTATATAAGAGGCATCCAACGCCATTTTCTTCAGTCTTTCTTGCCGCGCGGTGCCCGAAGCAGAAGCAGTTCGCAAGTGCCGGTCGGCCGACACCTGAAGTTTTCAAATCGAATTTCAGACCGAAGTCTTCAAAGCTAAGTACCCCGTTGGGGAACCTTTTCTTGCCTCAGTCCGATGTCAGAAAAAGTTAACAATTGTATTTCTTGTGGGAAGCAAATACCTCATAAGGACTTTCATTCTTACTGTATACCTTGCCTAGGCCCAGACCATGACGTCACTGGTTGTCGATTTTGTGCTAGGTTTAATAAACGAACTATAAAGTGACGTTTTGATTTCGCTCGACACTACTTTGGTAGGAAATTTAATTATACTATGCCGTCGGAGCAACCGACTATCGGCGTGCATAAAAAACACAAAGATAAGACAGGCAACCTAGATCCAAGCCAGTATCTGAGGCCTCAGCTGGGCCGGTCGCCGGTTCTCCAGTTTTCAGACAAAAGGCCTAGACAAGAGGAGGATTATGCCTCTTCTGATCAAGTTTCTATTTCCTCAGACTCCTCTGAGGAACAGGATTACTCTTTCCCCCCTTATGAAGATTCTGATGCTGAAGATTCCATTCCCTCAGCATCTCCCCCTGAAGACTATTCCTTCGGGGAAACCCTTCATACCATGAGGGAACACTTCCAATGGGAAAGCCAGGACTACTCTGACTCAAAGAAAAGGCTCCGAGAGTTCCTTTTACTTCCCCAGCACAGACCACTTGCTATCCCTCCAGTTTTAGACATTGTGGATGATGTCTACTTAGAATCTAGTCTAAATCCAGATTTTCTGCCTCCTGCTCCAGCCAAACCAGACAGATATTACAGAGTACCTGACTCTCACAAATTCCTTTACAAAAGCCCTGTTGCTGATCCAGAGACAATCTCCCAGGGTCCCAAAGGGGCTAAGGCTTCTATGGCTAAAATCCTGTGCCCTCTGAAAGGGATTCCAGAACACTAGATAGGTGGGGGAAGAAGGTTTACACCTCAGCTACTCTTGCTATGAGAGCACTAAAATTGTCAATTCCACAAGCTAAAATATGAGCAGTTCCTAATGTCTCAATTAAAGCAAAAGATGAGCACACACTCTCAACAGGCTGAATTCAAGGAAATGCAGGATCTGCTGCACGCAGCTGAACAGGTGGGCAAGCACACTCTACAATGTGGATTTGATTCATTGGAAGCTTCCTGTAGAGCAGCTGTTACTGGGTCTGTCATACGTAGGCATGCTTGGTTAAAGGAACAAACCCTGCCTGATCATGTTAAAGCAAAGTTACTAGATGAACCTTTACAGCAGGATGTCTTATTTGGGGTTAAGGCAGAAGAGGTTTTAAAGAAAATGGAGGATAAGGCAAAGTCTATGCAGACGGTCAAAGATTTCTTACAGGTACAACCCCCTCGCTTCAGCAAAAATTTGCCAACAAAAAATTGGTCCTTTCCAGCTTCTGACAGACCACAGAGGGGTAAATACAGATGCCCAAGGGGCAGAGGTCAAGCACAAATCCCTTACAAATCTCATCAGTAGGGCACTGCAACACAAAGGGGAGGAGAAGACAGGCCCCAAACTACTAGAAGACAAACACAATGACTCAACCCTCAATCTGCCAAGAAAAGCTCTCTTGGCAGTTCCCTTGGGAGGAAAATTAGCACTTTTTGCAGACAACTGGCGCAAAATCACAAAGGACAAATGGGTTCTAGACATTATTTCACAAGGATACAGATTCCATTTCCACACTTTGCCAAGAAGAAAAGGAATGCCAAACCTGCCACCAAATCAATGGGCAGAGGCACAAAAACAAATTGCAGCTCTCATGAACATGAGAGCCATTCAACTGGTACATACTCAGGAGCAAGGCCAAGGGTTTTACTCAAGGCTCTTTCTAGTTCCCAGAAAGGACAATGCATGGAGACCCATTCTGGACCTTTCAATTCTAAATATCTACTTGCAAGTTCCCAAATTCAAGATGCTAACACTTCAGCAGCTTCTTCCCATGTTGGGCAAGAAGGCTTGGCTAGTAACGTTGGACCTCAAGGAGGCATACCTGCATGTCCCTATCAGACAAAATTGCAGAAGATACCTCCGTTTCATTGCAGGTTCAACCCATTAACAATTCTCTGCACTGCCCTTTGGCTTATCTACTGCGCCCAGGGTCTTCACAAAATGCATGGCACCAGTAATTGCATACTGCAGACAAAGAGGAATTCAAATATACCCATTCCTGGACGACTGCCTCATCCAAGCAGAAAGCAAGGACATTCTCTTACAACATCTGGCGTTTGTCAAACACCTTCTATGTTGCCTAGGGTACACAGTAAACGAAAAGAAATCAAAACTAGTGCCCTCACAGAACATGACATTCCTGGGTGCCAGCTTGAATTACAACGGCCCAGATGGCTTACCTCATGCCAGAAAAGCAACTACAATTTACTCAGTACTTCAAAATAATGGCAACAAAGACCCAACTCCCTGCAAGAAAAATTCTGCAGGCCTTGGGATTCATGGCATCTTGCATACTACTAATACCATTTGCAAAACTGCATATGAGGAAATTACAATGGTACCTGAAAAGCATATGGTCTCAACACAGCCACAGCTTGGAAACAATGATACATCTCATTCCCTGCCTTCAACAGGAGTTTCTATGGTGGTCACAGGCATGTCACCTCAACAAGGGTCAGCCTTTCACCTTACCCCCAGCCAGGCAGACTGTGACAACAGATGCATCGGACTATGCCTGGGGGGCACACATAGCAGGACAGTGCATTCAAGGCAAATGGACTACAGATCAAAGAAATCTGCACATCAATCAAAAAGAAATGCTAGCTGTACAGAATGCTCTGACAGCCTTCAAGGACCTCTTACATCCAGGACAACTTATAATAAGGACAGACAATACCACAGTAATGTGGTACATAAACAAGCAAGGGGGTACACACTCCTACCCTCTATGCAGGCAAGCAATGACCTTGTGGAACACAGCTCTGACTTACCAAATTCAATTACAAGCACAATACCTGCCAGGAAAAAAGAACACATTGGCAGACGACCTAAGCAGGAACATCATGGATCCCCACGAGTGGAAACTGGATCCACAAGTACTTGCAATGATAACTCAAAAATGGGGGCTCCCAGACATAGACCTGTTTGCCAGCCCCCAAAACTATCAGCTTTCAAAATTTTGCACAAGGACATTCCACCATCAAGCTTGGAAAGTGGACGCACTCTCATTCAACTGGAGAATGTTGACAGTATATGCCTTCCCTCCATTGCCCCTTCTAACAAAGGTGCTGCTGAAAGTCAGAATGGAGAGACCACGAATGATACTCATTGCCCCAGACTGGCCACGCCAGCACTGGTACCCGCTACTAAGGAGCATGGCCCACGGCCCACCATGGATTTTACCACAAATTCCTCATCTGCTCACACAGCAAGACAGTCAGATTCTACACAGCCAGCTCAAGACCTTAAATCTAGCTGCATGGCAAATCACCTAAACAAACAGCAGGCTCCTCTTTCACAAGCTGTTATGGATGTCATTCTGGAGGCCAGGAGGCCCAGCACCAGGAAAGCCTATTCAGACAAATGGAAAAGATTTTGCGCCTGGAACCAAGCTAAAGGCCACAATCCCCTTGAACCGAACATACCTCAGATTCTACAATATTTAACTGAGATGCTACACAAAGGACTTTCTTTTTCATCTATTAAAATACACGCCTCAGCTATTTCAGCTCATTACAACACGGATCCTCCCTTATTTTCACATCCACTTCTAAGGCAGTACCTCAGAGGGGCCAAAAACATAAGGCCTCCCAGGAGAGCACCATAGCCAACTTGGGACCTCAACTTTGTTCTGGAAAAACTTACGCTACCACCTTTTGAGCCAGCTTTCTCAGCAGATTTAAAGTTTATATCATGGAAAACTGCCCTGCTGCTAGCAATTACTTCAGCCAGAAGAGTCTCAGAGCTACAGGCACTAATGGCAGTAGAGCCTTTCCTCATTTTTCATCAAGACAGAGTTTCTCTACGAACTAACCCCTCCTTTATGCTAAAGGTGGTATCCAGTGTGGCTCTAAATCAAACCATCCATTTACCTACTTTTTTCCCAAATCCACAGAATAAAGGAGAAAGAGTCCTGCACTCCTTGGACATTCACAGGCAACTACGTTACTACTTGGATAAAACTAAGGCTTTCAGAAAATCTGAGCAGCTATTTGTATCATATGCTATAGCATCACAAGGAAAGGCTATCTCAAAGCAAACCATTTCAAAATGGATAGGGCATTGCATACGTTTTTGCTACACTCATCATGGAAAACCAGTTCCTGCTAGCATAAGGCCCCACTCCACCAGGGCAACGGCTACATCTACAGCCTTCCTCAGGGGGGTGCCAACCAAGGATATTCTGGAAGCTGCAACCTGGAGTTCAGTGCACATCTTCACCAAACACTACCACTTACCACTTTACTCTAAGACTAGAGCTGGCTTCGCCACTGCAGTTTTGCAGGGCCTTCTAGCCTCGACTAATCCTGTTTGATTCCACCTCCCATCCTTAGCTTTGGGATTCAACCCAAGTGTGATGACTGCAGCAGGGTAACACGATGAACATAGTACAGTTTTGTACCTACCATAAATGTAGATGTTCGAGTGTTCACCCTGCTGCAGTCCAGGTTACCCTCCCTCCATCCCCTCTAAACTAGCTGAACTTATCTATACCATTCTATCCTATACAACCTCTGTGGTGTATTTGCTTTTGCCTGAAGGTATTGTTTTATTTTATATGTAATTTTTTATATATTTTGCCTACCTATTGGGGGGCACCTGACATCTGGGGCAAGAAAAACTGAAGAAAATGGCGTTGGATGCCTCTTATATACCCCTGGCACACTGACGTCAGGGAAGAAGCGACAGCAACCGATGCCGGACCAAGACTTTGGAATTCGGGCCGACTGCGGGACTGCCTGACGGCAGGATAACCCAAGTGTGATGACTGCAGCAGGGTGAACACTCGAACATCTACATTTATGGTAGGTACAAAACTGTACTTTGTGAGGGTCCCCAGTATAAGATGGATGCCTGTCAGTGTGCAATGCCACTGGCATCAGATACTCTGGTAACCAGTGATACAGTTACCTGAACTGGCACCACCATGATCTTTTTGGGTTAGACGGAGGCAGCCAGAGTTCTACAGTAAGTAGCAGTTGCTGGTTGCTGCTTGTATAAAGGTAGGGAGTGTTGTTCAGCTGTATCAATTTCTTTGTTGTTTTGGATGTTTCTTTTTAAATTTTGTTTTTCAGCACCTAGTGAAATAGATGACAATTGGCTGATTTGTCAGAGACAACAAGCAACCGGTATCAGGTTACATATGTACCATTGATGTCATAGTTAAATATTTGTTAGACACCTGATTCAATGTCAGTGGATGCTTTGCTGCTAATTTTGCTAACCACTGATTAACAGTTTGTATTGATTTAAGTGTCACATACCTTTCTACTGAACATTTTAGGTTCATAGGTTCATAGATAAGTACTAGGCTAACTGCCCTTGTGAGCCATTTTAAGCCTAGACAATTATCCCTTGGGGGACTTGAATCCCTGCACCTTGTGTTTGTAAGGCAAACACCTTAACCATTAGGCCAACTGCTTTACTGCCACTGATTCACAAATAATTCCTTCCATTGGCATTGCAATGCAGGTTGGGCTAACAGTAGGTGTTCCAGTTCAATTTTGGGTATCATTGTCTATTTTGGACATGAGTTGCTGGCATCATTTAGTGACATGTCCATGGCCATACCAACACCATTAATACATGGTGCTGTAGTCACTCTGCACCACTGTACACTTTACAAGTCCACCTCCTGTGCACATGCCAGTTAGACTTTGCATATTGTTGCTATAGGATTTTGTCTTTATCATCATAAGTCCCATTTTTCACATTTTTACATGTTGTTGTGGTGTCACATCAGCATTGGTTAGTGTTACCGAATCTCCTAGAGCCAGTGTTTACACCACAGAGAGGCTAGCCTTGATGCAACATGTCCCATATGTATGGACATTTGTGACAGTGTATACATAGCATGGTCTCCATGATATCATGCAGGTCACTGTTTAGTAGGCTGTACCCGGCACCTGATGTTAAACTATGGGCAGGACACTTCAGGCTTGGGGGTTATTTAGTCTAATGTCACTTCCCTTTGTGGTCACACTGTTAACTGCTCATGCACTTTTCCCGTATCCTACTCAAGGGGAGGATGGTTAGGTGTTATGTAATCTTGTCTGTGTGGCACACGTACTGCTATAGTAATCTCTACCTGCCTCTCTGTTTTTTTTTTTTTTTTGCAATTACATACTTAATAGCATTTTATTCTTCCGAACATTGTACTGCCACCCAGTGTAGTACACGCTGATGATGCCTACTTTTTTGTGTTTATCCCTTTATCAGCATCATTTTCTTTTTTTTTTTTAATGAGCCCTTTGTCATTTTCTTACTTTCCATTTACACTCATATTTGTACAGTGTCAACCACAGCAGTAGATGTGGTGTGGCAGCAGTCTCCACACCATGCAGCTGTCTTGCCTTTATTGTTGGATCACCTGCAGTCTGTAGGTCTGCATCTCTATGGGGTAATTTAGGTCATCCTACTGTAGATGGCTCTTTAGTGCTGTCTGGTGGCCTTATCCAGTGATAAGTGTAGGCTGTCCATAGGGAGGCATCACTTGAGGTTCCAGTGTGTCAGATGTCAGAAGGCTTTTTGACTGCCCTAGTGATCCAACAGCTGGGCACCCACATTAGCAGCCTGGAGCACATCATTCTGCTACTGGCAGAGTTGCACAGCTGTCTGTCCCTAACAAACAGACTGACAGTGGCTGGACCCATCCATGAAGGGTGGTCATGAATGAGACTGACCTCAGGTAGACTGCAGCACAGTACAGCATGGCAGTAAGCCATCATCTGCCCTATACTGCATCTTGGTGTTACCTTTCCCTCTTTGTCATATTCATCCCTAATGCATTGTAATACCATCTCCATCACCAGTTGTCCTCCCTCTGTCTGTCTGTGGCTCTCCTTTTTGTCTGTCTTTTGTATTTGTGTGCCCCTACTGTCATTCCTATATCCTGTTTCCTGCCCATACCTTCTCCAGGCTATGTTCCTTTTCTACCTTTCTTGACAGTATAAATATGGATGCCTGTCCCACAAAAATATCATGGTATCCCCAACCTCATTCATTCTTTTCTTTCCCTTGTCTTTTGTGTTCTTTTACTTGCTGTTCTCCCTTTCTGCCTCTGGTATATACCCATATGTAATATAAAAATAGAAGGGAGCTTGCTGTATAGCCTTTAGATGAGATATCAGTTGTGGTCATATTGGCGGGTTGTTGAGCATGCTATGGTCACGTGGATGCAGAGATGTTGTGTTGGTCATTATGCTACCTGTTGTGTTTTTAATAGCAAATTGCCTACTTATTTAGACCTCTTTATGCAGTATAACCCTACTAAGCAATCAGTTGGACCATATTGTCCTACTTCAGCTGCCTGTTTGGCCCATACATGGCTGTATAAGTAATTTGTCCAAATCCAGACCAATACCAGTCTATAGTTTTAAGATATTCTTAGGAAATTTTCAGGACAGGCCCTCTTGATATTTTTACTTTCATTTTGTTTTACAAAACCTAACAGGTTTTAGGGAAATAGACATCAAAATTTCAGATGTGGGCACACCTCTTAGAGCATGTAAAATATGCATATTGTCTATTGTAACTTTTGAAAAAAAACAGAAAATATTGCTTTTTCCTAGAAAGACTATTATTGTTAGTTCTTATTTTACATGAACACTTCTAAGATATGATTCAGATATATACTGAGTCATATTAAAAATGCAAAATATACTACTACTTTTTGTGAGACAAATGGCAAAAGTAGGACATCCAAATAGTTATAGAAGAGTGCTGGTGGTACCTTGCAATAATGGATCATTTCTCTGTAACCATAACATGTATTAGAGTAAATTTGTCAGAGTAGCATATGATGTTCATCGTGTTTCACTGTTGCAGTCATTACTCTTGGGTTATCCTGCTGGCAGGCTACCCTCAGTCGGCCAGAATTCCAAAGTCTAGGTCCGGCGTCGGTTGCTGTCACCTCTTCCCTGATGTCAGTGCGCCAGGGGTATAAAAGATGTAGCCGACGCCATTTTCTTCAGTCTTGTTTGCCACGCGGTGCCCGAAGCAAAAGCAGCTCGCAAGTGCCGGTCGGCTGACTCCTGAGATTTTCAAATCCGAATTTCAGAACCGAAGTCTTCATTAAAGCTAAGTACCCCGTTGGGAAAACTTTTTTCTTGCTCCAGACCGATGTCAGAAAAAGTTAACAATCGTATTTCTTGTGGGAAGCAAATACCTCATAAGGATTTTCACTCTTACTGTATTCCTTGCCTAGGCCGTGATCACAACGTTGCTAGCTGTCGGTTTTGTGCTAGATTTAACCAACGCAGTATCAAGCGTCGGTTCGATTTTGCATTTCATTACTTTGGCCGAAGATTTAATTATATAATGCCGTTGGACCAGCCGACAACTGGAGTTTACAAAAAACGCAAGGACAAGGAAAAGGATAGGCATCCGACGTCCAAAACCGGCGACGAAGCCTCTGCTAGGCCAGTCGCAGGTTTGCCGGTTCTCAGTGAGGCGCTTTCGCAACCCCTGGCGCTCGCTACCTCAGAGCCACAGGCCGCTTCCGACTCCCACGTGGAGCTGACTGGGCCTCTGGATACTCAAGGTATTGGACACTCGGAAATCATTCCCTCAGATGGGTCCAGAGCCGCTGAGCAGGCATCGGCTTCTGAGGGTGTCTTCAGACCTACACAACTAGCCATCTTCAGCTTCAAAGACAAAGACTAAAGCAGCTCTAAAGACAAAGAAACAAGTACAGCATTCTCCTACTCAGACTTCCATGCCGAAGAAACAGATGCTTAAAATGGCCGAAGACCTAATTACTTTGATCAGGGGCTCCCATCCCCCTCCTGATAAGAGGCCTAGGCAAGAAACAGAGTCTGATTCTTCTGATCAGGTTTCTGTTTCCTCTGATTCCTCTTCTGAACTGGATTATTCCATGCTTCCCTATGAGGATTCTGATGCTGAAGAATCCATTCTTTCAGCCTCTCCTCCTGAGGATTATTCTTTTGGGGAAACCCTGCATACCATGAGAGAGCATTTCCACTGGGACAGCCAAGATTATTCTGAATCTAAGAAAAGGCTCAGATACTTTCTGCTACTTCATCAGCACAGACCCCTTGCTATTCCACCTGTTCTAGACATTGTATATGATGTATTTTCAGAGTCCGGCCTGTCCCCTGACTCTTTACCCCCTGCACCTGCTAAGCCAGACAGATACTACAGGGTCCCGGATTCCCATAAATTCCTATATAAAAACCACGCTGCTGACCCAGAAACTATATCTCAGGGTCTCAAAGGGGTTAAAGCTTCCACTACAAAAAACCCTGTCCCCTCTGATAGGGATTCTAGGGCTCTAGACAGATGGGGGAAAAAGTCTACACTTCTGCTACCCTGGCTGTAAGGGCTTTAAATTGTCAGTTTCATATGCATAAATATCAGCAATATTTAATGTCCCTGCTTAAACAGAAATTGTTGACAAATACTGAATGTTCAGAGAACAAGGAATTGCAGGATTTATTGCATGCAGCTGAACAAGTGGGAAAGCATACTTTGCAATGTGGTTATGATTCACTGGAGGCCTCTTGCAGAGCCGCTGTTACAGGTTCTGTTATTAGAAGGCATGCTTGGGTAAAGGAACAGAATCTGCCTGATCATGTTAAAGCAAAATTATTAGATGCACCATTACAGCATGATAATTTGTTTGGTACTAAAGCAGAAGAGGTATTGAAAAAAATGGTGGGTAAAGCAAAATCCATGCAGACAGTCAAGGATTTCTTACAGGTACAGCCACCCAGGTTTAGCAGGAACTGGCCTTCTAAAAGTTGGTCCTTTCCAGTGTCAGACAGACCATAAAGAGGCAGATATAGGCGTCCCAGCGGCAGATCTCAGCCTCAAGGCTCATACAGGCCTAAACAATGGGGTGCTCCTACCTCCAAAAGTGGAGAAGACAAATCACAACCTTACAGGAAACAGTCCGAATGACTTTCCTCTACAAAATCCAAGCACTTTTCTTTTGGCAGCCCTCTTAGGGGGAAAACTAGCACTTTTTTCATCAAATTGGCAAATGGTTACCCAAGACAAATGGGTCCTGAACATAGTGTCCCAAGGCTACAGATTCCATTTTCACACTCTACCAAGGTCAAAAGGTATGCCAGACCTGCCACACAATCAATGGGCAGAGGCACAAAAACAAATTACAGCCCTCATGGACATGAGAGCCATTCAGCAAGTACCACAACAAGAATAGGGGCAAGGATTTTACTCCAGACTTTTCCTAGTACCCAGAAAGGACAAAACCTGGAGACCAATACTGGACCTGTCTATACTAAATACGTTTCTGGAAGTTCCAAAATTCAAGATGTTGACTCTACAGCAGCTACTGCCCATGCTGGGCAAGAAGGCTTGGCTCGTAACTTTGGACCTAAAAGAGGCATACCTGCATGTCCCAATCAGACAATCTTGCAGAAGATACCTCAGATTCATAGCTGGCTCAATGCATTACCAATTCTCTGCACTGCCCTTTGGCTTATCTACTGTGCCCAAGGTCTTCACAAAATGCCTGGCACCAGTAATTGCGTTTTGCAGACAAAAAGGAATTCAAATATACCCCTACTTGGACGACTGCCTAATTCAAGCAGAGAACAAATACATTCTTCTGAAGCATATGGCGTTGTAAAAATATTACTAATTGGCCTAGGGTACACAGTAAATGAAAATAAATCAAAACTAGTGCCCTCTCAAGAGATAATATTCCTGGGTGCAAGCTTAAATACAACTGCCCAGATGGCTTATCTCACGCCAGACAAACAAAAGCAACTGACTACTTAATTCAATAAATTGGCAACAAAAAAACACTTATCTGCAAGGAAAATCATGCAGGCCTTGGGTTTCATGGCATCCTGCATTCTACTAATTCCATATGCCAGACTGCATATGAGGAAACTACAATGGTATCTATAAAGTGTTTGGACTCAGCATTGCCACAGCCTGGAGACAGTAATTGCACTCATTCCCTGCCTGCAACAGGAGTTTCGATGGTGGGCAGAAGCCTGTCACCACAACAAGGGTCTGTCATTCAGTTTACCTACAGCCAGACAGACACTGACAACGGATGCATCAGATTATGCCTGGGGGGCCCATATGGCAGGAAAATGTATTCAGAGCACATGGCCTGCAAGCCAGATGCATCTTCACATCAATCAAAAAGAGATGCCAGTTGTTCAAAATGCCCTGACAGCTTTCAAGGACCTGCTTCATCCAGGACAGTTACTGATAAAGACAGACAAAACTACGGTCATGTGGTACATAAACAAGCAGGGAGGTACACATTCCTACTCCCTCTGCAGACAAGCAATGACCTTATGGGACACAGCATTGGCCTTTCAAGTTCACCTGCAAGCACAATTCCTGCCAGGAAAAACAAATACTCTGACAGACGAACTAAGCAGAAACTTCATGGATCCCCACGAATGGAAACTGGATCCACAAGTCTTCAGCATGATAATAAGGAAATGGGGATGCCCAGACATAGATCTGTTTGCCTCCCCTCACAACTGTCAATTGCAGAGATTTTGCACAAGGATTTATCACAAGCAAGCATGGAAAGTGGACGCCCTATCCTTCAGCTGGAAAAATCTAACAGTATATGCTTTTTCCCCACTGCCTCTCCTTCTCAGGGTACTCCTAAAGGTCAGGCAAGAGAAGCCAAAAATGATACTGATTGCACCAGACTGGCCATGCCAGCACTGGTACCCAATCCTAAAGAGCTTGTCTCAAGGTCCAGCATGGATATTGCCTCAAACTTCTCACTTGCTGACCCAACAAAACAGTCGGATCCTGCACAGCCAACTCAGGACCTTAAATCTGGCAACATGGCGGATAATGTAGCCATTCAGAACACTCCTCTTTCAAAAGCTGTTATGGATGTTATCTTGGAGGCCAGGAGGCCCAGTACCAGAAAATCTTATGCAGAAAAATGGAAGAGATTCTGTGCTTGGAACCAGGAACAAGGCATTGACACGTGTGTATCAAATATCCCTCAGATTTTACAATACCTAACTGAGATGCTAAACAAAGGCCTTTCTTTCTCATCTATTAAGATTCATGCCTCTGCCATTTCAGCCCATTACAATAGGGAACCACCTATCTTTTCTCATCCTTTAACAAGGCAGTACCTCAGAGGGGCCAAAAACATTAGGCTTCCAAGGAGAGAACCAATTCCGGCCTGGGACCTCAGTTATGTTTTGGAAAAACTCACACTGCCTCCTTTCGAGCCAGCATCAACAACAGATATAAAATTCTTATCCTGGAAAACAGCTCTGCTCCTAGCAATAACCTCTGCAAGGCGAGTCTCAGAGTTGCAAGCACTCATGGCTGTGGAACCTTTTATCATTTTTCATCCAGACAGAGTTTCTCTGAGGACAAACCCTACATTTATGCCTAAGGTGGTGATCATTGTGGCCCTTAACCAAACCATTCACTTGCCTACCTTTTATCCAAATCCACAGAACAAGGGTGAGAAAACTCTGCATTCTTTGGACATACACAGGCAGTTACACTTCTACTTGGACAGAACTAAAGCTTTCAGAAAGACTGAGCAACTTTTAGTGTCATATGCTGCAGGATCACAAGGAAAGGCTATCTCAAAACAGACTATTTCTAAATGGATAGGTCATTGCATCCGTTTCTGCTATTTTCAACATGGCAAACCAGTGCCTAAGGGCATTAGGCCTCATTCCACCAGAGCAGCAGCCTTCCTCAAGGAGTACCAACCAAAGATATCTTAGAGGCTGCAACTTGGAGTTCAGTGCACACCTTCACAAAGCACTACCACTTACCTCTTTACTCTAAGTCCAGAGCAGGCTTTGCCACTGCAGTTCTGCAGGGCCTCATAGCCTCTCCTAATCCTATTTAGCCCAGCCACCCATCCTCAGCTTTGGGATTCAACCCAAGAGTAATGACTGCATCAGTGAAACACGATGAACATAGTACAGTTGTGTACCTACCATAAATGTAGATGTTCGAGTGTATTCACTGTTGCAGTCCCGGTTACCCACCCACCATCCCCCTTTTCTTTGCTGGGACTTATCTGCCCTTCTCTATCCTATACAACCTATTTGGTGTATTTGCTAGTAGATGAAGGAAATGTTATTTTTGTGCATGCATTTTTATTGGCATATGTTTCAGCCTACCAGTTTGGGGGCACCTGACATCTGGGGCAAGAAAAACCAAAGAAAATGGCGTCGGCTGCATCTTTTATACCCCTGACGCACTGACATCAGGGAAGAGGCGACAGCAACCGACGCCGGACCTAGACTTTGGAATTCTGGCCGACTGAGGTTAGCCTGCCAGCAGGATAACCCAAGAGTAATGACTGCAACAGTGAATACACTCGAACATCTACATTTATGGTAGGTACACAACTGTACTTTCCTTAACTGCAACATGCTCTTAGCTGGTAGTTTCAGTTCTAAGTGCACATACGCAGCTTTATCTTCTTGTAATGAGATTTACTGCACCTCAGTCTAAATTGGTGGGGGTGGGGTGTTCAGCATCATTACCACTTGAGTCCAAATTCAAAAACAACTTCTGTCTTCAGGAAAAATAAATAGGATTTTTTTCTTCTTATGAACTGATAACCCAATAAAGAAATATTTTGGATAATTATTGTACTCAGCATTCTGAGCAGCAGTTCACCATAGCATCCACAGAGTATAATGCAGAATGTCAGATTGTGGCAGTAAATTTGCATGAACTAAAGCAGCTAAGGCTTATCTTTGAAAAACTATCCCAGGGGTTCATTGAATGGTCTAGCATGTGCCACACAGCTTGCACTACAAAGGCCCTGTTCACACACAGTGTGGTATTTTGCGATCCAAAGACATGTTAACCACAACAATGGAAGGTCTCATTATTGGCTCATTCGAATGTTTCTGAATTGCAGTGAATTACTGTAAAGTGAAGATCAGCTCTGATCTGTACTTCACATTAGTTAACTCCTGCGGCTGCACTGTGTAGGCATAGGCATTCCTTCTCCCTCAGTCACTGTCCCACACACAAACAAGTACACATTCAAAGACACACAACGCACACACACGTGCGTGTACGCACACAACACACACCACAGTTCATATTACTGCCCCTGTGTTATTTGCCCTTCCCAATATCTCCTTTCACGGCTCTTGGCCATAATGAAAAGTTACAGTCCCATGTTACAAATTTGTATCCTTGATGTTCAGTGGTTCTCCTCCACCCCTTGATCCCATTACAAGTTTAGAGTACTCCCCGGTGTCTGTTGTTACACCCTACTTCTCCAATCCCATACTGGTTTAGATGCCGTTACAACATAAATGTAGTATCCCTGGTGACTAGTAGTCTCCCTATCCAATGTTGTTAACTGTTATCATTAGTTTAGGGGTATATGGAGGTGTTACAGCAACCCCAACCCACATTCCCATAATTATGCATACCAAACACACGTACACGCATGCGCACACACACACACACACACACACACACACTCGTGCACACAAAAAATCCCTACCTGTCCAGTCATGCTTCCACTGCTATCCATTCATCCATTCACATACACATGCATACACCTGCCTGACCCCCTCACTAACTCCCCTACTTCTACCTCCCAGGCAGACACACATACACACACACACACCTTCCTCCCCTACCTTATCATTAAACTCCCCAGAACTTATCTGTTCCTCAGTGGATTATGCTCACCATTGCAGCATAGTAGGGATGGTCATGCTCATCTACATGTCTGATGGATTTCATGAATTGCTAATTATGTAGATGCCTTCCTGGAGTTTTGTTTTTTTTGGGGGGGGGGGGTGCATGGCTAATTTGCTTATGCCTCTTCCCCAGATTACCTAAGCATACAGCATGGCCATGGAGCCACCCCGACATGATACTGCATGTAGGGCTGTCTCTGAATTCAAAAAGGTTACAGAAATGTGTACATGATATGTATGTGTGTTGTGGTAACCTTTATGAATTCAGACCAAACCAAATGCACACAAAGGAGACAGGCTGCACAGATTAAACCATTGATATAAAGTCCAAAAGAAAAAATCCAGCACTAGGAGAACTGGTAAAATAAATATTTAAATATTTTAATTGTGGCAAACCCAAAAATCCATAAGCAGCAAACCGGTTTCGGCTGAGTAATAGCCTTCTTCACTGCATTAGTGTGTGTGTAGGCAGTTCCACATGCTTATATAAGTATAGAGTCAGTAAAATTGATTACAATCATCCATTCATTAGTTAGGCAATTAATCAGATTAGCTTAACTCATTCAGGCCAGGATTAAATAATGCACCTAGCCTAATAATCCATCTTGACTCTTTTTGATTTAAAATAGAATGCCATCCTGATTTACATGTTTTATTACATTGAATTCTGTCAGTTATGGTAACTGTAAGCTTAGCAGTTTTGTGTTTCAAAGTGTGTTTATATAGTGCATTGGATAACCTATTATTTTTAATGTCACTTAAATGTTCACTAATTCTGAATCTGAAAGGTCCTGATGTTTGCCTTACATAGAACGCAGAGCAAAAGCAGGTAGCTAAATAGATTACCCAGTCCCTACTGCAGTTCCCAAAACATCTTATATAATAAACTCTAGATGTATTTTTACTGGTGAACTCTTTTGTTTTAACTATATGTTTACTCGCACTACAATGTCCACAGGCTATACAGCTTGACAGTCTGTCCCCAAGCAAAGTAGTTTGTTGTTTAGTGGGCTCAATATGATGTTTATAATGAGTGAAATGTGAGTTGATGGTTCTGTCTCTGCGATATGAAAATAAACAGTGAGGTGTAAGACAATTGCCTAGTTTTTCATGGGCCAACAAAATGTCCCAATGATTGTTGATGTTGTTGTTGTGTCTTTCGGCTTATCCTGGTTAGGGGTCGCCACAGCGGAACTCCGGTCCTCTAATGTGTGGTAGTGGATTTTTACGTGCCGAGTTACCAGCCCTGACACACAACCTTCAACGAAGGTATGCCCATTCACATATGCCTCCACACAGAAGACGCTCTAGCTGAGAATCGAACGGGACAACGTCTTGCTGTGAGGCGACAATGCTACTGCAGCACCACTTCCACGGGTATCTCAATCCCTAAACCAATTTGTGTTGCATCCAAAGGTGGTTACTAGCCTAATGGGTTGTGAGGTGTATTTGTTGGAAGTGGTTTGGTCCCTATATTGTAATAGCTGACTTCTGTCCTGTTGAGCAGCAAAATTGCATGCCTGATTCAAAGATTCTGCCTGGTAACCTCTGAGAAATCTTTGAGTAAGATCATGTTGGCAGGGCCCATGAGATTGTTCTGAGGAACAAATACGTTTAATACGTAGGTATTGAGATTTAGGGATATTTCGGATGATGTGGCCTGGGTGATGGCTGGAAGCATGTAATAGGGTGTTATACTGTGGAAACTTTCTATATACCTGTGTTTCCAATGTGTGATCCATCTGTCTAATAATAGACACATCCAAGAAAGTGATATTGTGATATTCAGTATTAAGTGTAAATTGGATCCCCCATTTGTTCATAGGTTCATAGGTAGGTACTAGGCTATTGGCCCTAGGGCCTATATAAGCCTAGCCAAAAAATGTACCCTGGCTTTCGCCACCCAAGAAAATTATTTTCTTGTGCCCCTGTCGAGCAGAGCCACAGAAGTGATCCCTGGGGTGAATTTCCCATTTCCCATCCAGTCATCAAGATTTTTCTTGAAGAGTGCTAATGAGGAGCAGGTACTAGGCTATTGGCCCTAGGGCCTATATAAGCCTAGCCAAAAAATGTACCCTGGCTTTCGCCACCCAAGAAAATTATTTTCCTGTGCCCCTGTCGAGCAGAGCCATAAAAGTGATCCCTGGGGTGAATTTCCCATTTCCCAACCAGTCATCAAGATTTTTCTTGAAGAGTGCTAATGAGGAGCTCTGTTTGATATAGCTAGGTAGTCTGTTCCAGAGTATGGGAAATCTCTGGGACAGGAATCTATCCCTCCAGCATGTTCTGTTTATTGTGGTGACAATGTTTAGGTCCCTAGAGCGTGTAGCTCGGAGGGATTGGGATTTCTTTAAGTGGAGCATGTCCAACAGCTCTGGGTTTGACATAGCTTTGTATGTTAGGCAGAGATCGCCCCTGAGTAGGCGATATGCGATGGAGTAAAGCTGTAGTTTTTTGAGACGGTCTGCGTAGGGCATCTGTTTGAGGCCAGTAATCCTCTTTGTGAGGTATTTCTGTGGTCTTTCCAGTTGTTGTAGATGTCTTGTGAGGTACATACCAAAAGGGGCATTGTACTCTGTAATGGGTCTAATGAGTGATGAGTAGAGGGGAACAATGTCCTCTTTTTTTCTGGATGAGAATCCTTTTGTGATGAAATGAGCCACGTAGAAGGATTTCCTGACCACTGTGGCAATGTGATTACCAAAAGAGAGACTACTGTCCACCTGTGTCCCAAGGTCTCTTATCACATTCCCGGCATTGAGTAGACTACCAGCTATGTGGTAGTTCATGGTACAGAGTTTTTACCAAAGGGGGTGACAGTACTCTTTTTGGCATTGAGCTTCAGGCCATGGCTTTGACACCAGGTATCTGTCTCAGTGAGACCCTTTTGTAGTTTGTCCACATCGTTAGGAGTTTCGATTATGGCTCCTAGTTTGCAGTCATCTGCAAACTTTGTTAGCCAAAGACCTTCTGTGTTAGCCTGCACTTCAGAGAAGTAGATACCAAACAGGAGAGGACCCAGGACCGAACCCTGTGGTACTCCACTTGTCACTGGTCTGAAGTCGGATTTGGAATCCGCTACTTTCACAGTGTGGGTTCTGTCCGTGAGCCAGTTGGCAACCCATCTTGTGACATAGGGATTTATACCTAGTTTAGTGAGCTTATCTATAATTCCAGAGTGGGGGATGGTGTTGAAAGCCTTGGCGAGATCTAGATAAGCTGTGAGAACCATTTTACCCTCATCTATGGCTTTGGTGACTGCAAAGAAGTCATTCAGGTTTAGGAGACATGATCTGCCTTTTACAAATCCAAACTGGGTAGGGCCCAGAGTTTGGAGATTACCAATGTCTTTGTTTATGAGTTCCATGATGATACGTTCCATGGTCTTGCAGACCAGGCTCGTCAGGCTAATGGGGCTGTAGTTCCCGGGGTCCGTCGTGACTCCACCTTTGTGGAGTGGGATAACCATTGCAGTGCGCCATTCAGTGGGTACAAAGCCTGAGGTGAGGCTATGATTGAACATGGTACTTAGGTAGGGTGCCAGTTCATTCTGTAGTTCATGTAGAACGCAGCCTGGGATATTGTCAGATCCCATGGATGCTGTGTTCTTGGCTTTGGAGAGTGTGTTTTTTACCTATGCAGCCGTGATTATAGGAACTTTGCATTCTTCCGGTATAGAGATGGGCCCTGTAGGGGGTGAGAGGGGGGGTAAAGTTAGCACTGAACCTATCTGCTAGGATGTTGGCAATATCAGTTGATTCTGTATATTTAGCGCCATTGTGCTGTAACTCAGAGCAGATCTGAGTGTTCCCATTGAGATTCTTGACATAGCTATAGAATGCCTTGCGGCTGTCTTTAGAGTCAATGGCAATTTTGTTTTCGTAACTAGCTTTGGAGGATTTTATGAGGGATCTCAGCTTCTTACTGAGGTTGACCAGGGAGTTCCTGCAGTCATCGGATTTTACTCTTTTTTGCAACAGTTTCTTTCTTCTGTTGTAGAGTTTGTTTATGGCAGAGGACCACCAGATTGGCTTCCTTTTTTTGGAGGATAACATCTTGGTTCTATTAGGGATAGCATGATCCATGCACTCGTGTAAGTGCTTATAAAGTGCATTTGTGTAGGATTCAGCAGTCATACCTCTATTGTCCATCTGCATGGGTGTCGTGAAGTTTGCCACTTCTGTCTTAAGAAGTGTGAAGTTGGCTTTGGAGAAGTTTTTTACAATGGTTTCCCTAATTGGGGGTGGGGGTAGGATGTGGATGTCTAGGCTGATTAGCTTGTGGTCGGATCTGACCAACGAGGTATTGACCTCTGGTGTGGAACACCGGTTTCCCATGTTGGTATTGACCAGGTCTAGGATATTGCTTCCCCTGGTGGGGGTGTGAATAAGTTGATCCAAGGCATTGGAATTTATGAATTCTAGAAAACGTTGAGCAAAAGAGTTGGTACATGAGTAGTTTTCCCAGTTAATGGTGGGGTAGTTGAAATCGCCCATTATTAGGGTGTTGGGTTGTACCCTAATACTTTCCAGTGTATCAAGAAATGAGGAATGGGAATCCTGGGGCATGGTGGGGGGTCTGTAGCAAGCTACAATTTGGATTGCGGTCTTGCCCAGAGTTAGTTGCACTTGGATAATCTCGGATGTTTTCATTGAGGTATTCTACAAACCCCTTGGCGTAAAGCACATCACTCCGCCACACCATCCAACAATCGTCCAGATAGCTTCTCCAAATGTCTGTCTGGTCCAAAAATATATTGTGGTTGTCATCATATATGAGTTGTTCCTCTAGATATCCCATGAATAGGTCGGCATAGATGGGAGCAAAGGATGCTCCCATCGCCGTGCCTTGGACCTGCCAATGACACCTCCCATAGAAATAGAAAACATTTTTGGACAACACATGTTCCGTCAGACAAACTAATAGGTTCATAGGTTGGTACTAGGCTATCGGCCCTAAGGCCTGTGCAAGCCTAGCCATAACAATTCCCTGGAAATTTCTTCCCACAATATTTACTTCTCTGGGCCCCTGTCTAGCAGGGCGACTGACATGATCCCCGGGGTGAATTTCCTATCTCCCATCCAATCATCAAGGTTCCTTTGAAGAGGGCCAATGAGGTGCTCTGCTTGACATGTATGGACAGTCTATTCCAGAGTATGGGGAGTCTCTGGGTCAGGAACCTATCCCTCCAGCATGTTTTGTTCATTGTGATGATAAGGTTTAGATCCCTGGAGCGTGTGGCTCTGAGGGATTGGGATTTCTTTAAGTGGAGCATGTCCAACATCTCAGGGTTTGACATGGCCTTGTATGTTAAGCAGAGATCACCTCTGAGTAGACGATATGCCACAGAGTATAGCTGGAGTTTTTTTAGACGGTCAGCATATGGCATCTGCTTTAGGCCTGTGATTCTTTTAGTGAGGTATTTCTGTGGCCTTTCCAGCTGTTGCAGATGTCTTGTGAGGTACATACCAAATGGGGCATTATACTCTATAATGGTTCTAATGAGGGATGAGTACAGTGGGACAATGATCTCCTTTTCTTCTGGATGAAAAGCCTTTAGTGATGAGGTGTGCCACATAGAAGGATTTCCTGACTGTTGTGGCGATGTGGTTATCGAAAGTGAGACCGCTGTCCACTTGTGTCCCTAAGTCTCTCATCACACTTTCGATGTTTAGTGTCCTGCCACCTATGTGGTAGTTTATGGGTACATGTTTTTTTCCAAAGGGGATAACTAAAAATTTCTTGGCATTAAGCTTGAGCCCATGACTCTGGCACCAGGCATCTGTTTCTGTAAGGCCCTTTTGTAGAATATCCACATAATTTGGGGATTCAATAATGGCTCCCAGTTTGCAGTCATCTGCAAACTTTGTTAGCAGAGTCCCTTAGTGTTGGCCTGTACTTCAGAGAAGTAGATGCCAAACAAAAGTGGTCCCAGGACTGAACCCTGAGGTACCCCATTTGTCACTTGTCTGGAGATAGATTTGGAGTCGGCTACTTTTACAGTCTGGGTTCTGTCAGTAAGCCAGTTGGCAACCCATCGAGTGACGTAGGGATTTATGCTTAGCTTAATAAGTTTATCTATGATTCCAGAGTGGGGGATGGTGTCGAAGGCCTTGGCAAGGTCCAGATAGGCTGTGTGGACTGCCTTACCCTCATCCACAGCTCTGGAGACCGATTTGAAGAAGTCAGTCAGATTCAGGAGACAAGATTGGCCCTTCACAAACCCAAAGTGGGTGGGCTTGTCAGACTGATGGGATGGTAGTTCCCGGGATCCAAGGTGGATCCTCCCTTGTGGAGCGGGATAACTGTAGCTGTGCGCCACTCAGTGGGCATGAAGCCTGAGGCGAGGTGAGGCTATGATTAAACATGACACTTAGGTGGGGTGCCAATTCATTTTGTAGTTCATGTAGTACACAGCCTGGGATGTCATCTGGTCCCATGGATGCCGTATTCTTAGCTTTGAAGAGTGCTGTTTTTACCTGTGTGGCTGTGATTATCGGAATTTGGCAATATTTTGGTATTGAGATGGGCCCTTTAGGGGTGAGAGGGGGGTGAAGTTGGCACTAAATCGATCTGCCAGGATATTGGCAATATCCTTGGGATCAGTATATTTAATGCCATTCTGTTGTAGCTCAGAGCAGATCTGAGCATTTCCATTTAGATTCTTGACATAACTATAGAATGCCTTGTGGTTGTCTTTGGAATCTTTGGCAATTTTATTTTCGTAACTAGCTTTTGAGGATTTTATGAGGGATCTCAGCTTCTTACTGAGGCTGGTGAGGGAGTTTTTTGCATCCTGGGATTGTCCTCTTTTCTGCAACAGTTTCTTCCTTCTGTTGTATAGTTTGTTTATAGCAGAGGACAACCAGATTGGCTTTCTTTTTTTGGAGAAGAGCATCTTGGTTCTATTTGGGATGGCACGATCATGCACGAGTGGATGTTCTCGTACAGTGCCTTAGTGCAGGATTCTGCAGTCGAACTTCCAGATCCCGTCTGCGTGGGTGTCGTTAAGTTTGTTACTTCTGACTTCAGTAGCATGAAGTTGGCTTTGGAGGTGTTTTTTAAGGAGGTTTCCTTACTGGGGGGGTGGGATCTGGATGTCAAGGGTGATTTGCTTATGGTCAGACCTGACCAATGAGGGGATGACCACTGGTGTGGAGCATCTATCTCCCATGTTGGTAATGACCAGGTCTAGGATATTGGAGCTCCTGGTGGGACAATGGATTAGTTGATCCAGGGCGTTGGAATTTATGAATTCCAACAACCGTTGGGAAAAGGAGTTGGTACCCGAGTAGTTTTCCCAATTAATGGCAGGGTAGTTGAAATCACCCAGTATTAGGGTGTTTGGTTGTATCTTAATATTTTCCAGTATGTTTAGGAAGGTGTAGTGAGAATCTTGGGGTATGATGGGTGATCTGTAGCAAGCTACAATTTGGATTGCAGTCTTACCTAGTGTTAGTTGCACCTGGAGAATTTCAGATGCATTGTGTTGGGCAACTAGCCTGGAGGTGTGAATATCCTTGGTGAATATGGACACTCCTCCACCTTTAGTGTTTCGGTCTTGGTTTTGTGGTCGAAAAGTGTGGTAAGAATTGTAGCCTGGTATTGCAGGGGTGCTGTCTGGAGCCTTGAACTAGGTCTCAGTCACTGCACAGACATCGATGTTCTCCATTTTTAGGAGTGCCTCGAGAGAGTGCATTTTGAGGTTTAGAGTTCTAGCATTGAGTAGCATTACCTTCAGATTTTGCATGCTTGTATCTGTTACGGCGGTGGTTTTGTCCTTTGAACCTTGCCTAAAAAAGGCACTGTAGGGTTGGCAAGAGCTTTAGCCAGTAACCTGAATCCCAGGGGTGACAGGTGCAGACAATCTCTGGCAAAGCATCGTGGTTCATCGATCATGTCTTCCCAGGCAGACAAATACTGAATCCCCTTTGAATGACACCAGAAGCTTAGCCAATTATTGAAGTCAATCATTTTGTCCTTATACTGTGGTATCATTCTAGGCGAAGGCAGGATGCTACTCAGGGCTAGGGTCATACCTGCCTGGGTCACATGATCCAAGAGCTCTTCCATGTCTCTTTTCATGTAGTCCAGGGAGGTACATCTCAAGTCGTTCACTCCAGCATGGACAATGACAGAGTCGTATTTGTACTTGTTGTGGAGTGACTTGAGTGCATGCATTATGTGGTGGATCCTGGCACCTGACAGGCAGCTGACTGTAATTTTCTCCTTGTTCAGCCTGGTGAGTGGGACATCAGTGTTGAAACCTGGAGTGTATAGATCTGATCTATCAAGCCAGAATTTGATAGCCTCTAGTCATGCCCAATGTGGGATGCTAGTGTACAACGAGATGACATCTAGTGTACATAGATACCAACTTGGTTCTAATTGTGTGTCCTGGATAATATTAAGAAATTGTGTAGTGTCTTTAATTCTAGACCTAACCAGAGGTAGCAAAGGCTTTAAATATTCATTTAAAAAAGCTGATAAGGGTTCTGTTAAAGAGCCCCTGCCAGATACTATGGGTCGTCCCGGAGGATTAATAGAATGTTTGTGTATCTTGGGCAATAAATAAAGATATTGTGGTTGGGGATCAGAAACCTTATGCTGTTTACAAGTTTTTTGACAAATAATGCCTTCCTCCACGGCTAGGTCTAGAAAAGAGTCAATTTCATTCTTAAAATTAGGAGTTGGATCTAGGACCATCTGTATGTAAGAACGGACATCTGATAACTGTTTCTCTGCCCCGGCATAATACATGGGGGATAATAATTAATTATTATGTTGTTTTTCATCTTTTGGCTTTTTCCCGGTAAGGGGTCGCCACAGCGGAACTCCGGTCTGCTAATGATTGGCAGTAGATTTTTTATGAACCGCTGAGGTGCCAGCTCGACCCCCAACCTTCAACCAAGGCACGCCCATTTACGCACGCATGTCTTTCGAACACTAGCCAACCGCAGGGAGGACATGCAGACTCCACACAGAAGGCACTCCCAAGCCAAGCTGAAAATCGAACAGGAGAACCTCTTTCTGTGAGGTAACAACGCTACCGCTGTACCACCGCGGCTTGCCAATTAATAATAATAATTCAGGAAAGAACAGGGTTATAGTGGAACATCAGGGGATGATTCTTCCTCCATCACTGATTTAGATTCTTTATCTACTCAAGAATCTCCAGCGGCCAAGAGAAAACCAAACAGAGACCCTTTAGGCGTAAGAAACACGGGGGGGGTAGGAAAACCAGAAAGAATACACAATATTCAACAGTTATTGGAGAAGATAACATCTCATTGAATATTGATAATGTGCACAACATCTCCTTTTACAATTTGTCGGAAGCTGAAATAAAATTGCTAAACAAGGGTCTCAACTTTGTACCGTCTTTTTTGGTTCCTGAACACACCCTGGTCAATGATGTCAGTGATTTCTGCAGATTACTTAATCTAGAAATAGTTATTTTCTGATACACAGGATACTCAAGGACCTACTGATTTTTGATTTGGGAAATCTGGTTTTATGCATCCCATGGACAAACATGTCGCAGTGTTCAAGGAGTGTGTACTCAAAGATCTTAATTTTCATCATGAAACACACCGTATTAAAGACAATCTATCCAGACCTGAACAACTAGCCCTACAAAATCTTAGCAAGAAACAGGATTTAGTCATTCTACCAGAGGACAAGGGAGGGGCGGTAGTTGTCATGGACTGGAATATGTATTATGCAGAGGCAGAGAAACAGTTATCAGATGTCCGTTCTTACATTCAGATGGTCCTAGATCCAACTCCTAATTTTAAGAAAGAAATTGACTCTTTTCTAGACCTAGCCATGGAGAAAGACATTATTTGTCAAAAAACTTGTAAACACTGATCTCCAACCACAATATATTTATTTATTGCCCAAGATACACAAACATTCTATTAATCCTACCCATAGTATCTGGCAGGGGCTCTTTAACAGAACCCTTATCAGCTTTTTTAACTGAATATTTAAATCCTTTGCTACCTCTGGTTAGGTCTAGAATTAAAGACACTACACAGTTTCTTAATATTATCCAGGGCACACAATTAGAACAAAGTTGGTATCTATGTTCACTAGACGTCACCTCGTTGTACACTAGCATCCCACATTGGACAGGACTAGAGGCTATCAAATTCTGGCTTGATAGATCAGATCTATACACTCCAGGTTTCAACACATTTTTAGTTTGTCTGACGGAACATGTGTTGTCCAAAAATGTTTTCTATTTCAATGGGAGGTGTCATTGGCAGGTCCAAGGCACGGCGATGGGAGCATCCTTTGCTCCCATCTATGCCAAACTATTCATGGGATATGTAGAGGAACAACTCATATATGATGACAACCACAACATATTTTTGGACCAGATAGACATTTGGAGATGCTAGCTGGACGATTGTTGGATGGTGTGGCGGAGTGATGTGCTTTATGCCAAGGAGTTTATAGAATACCTCAATGAAAACAAATGGGGGATCCAGTTTACACTTAATATTGAATATCACAGTACCACCTTCTTGGATGTGTCTATTATTAGAAAGATGGATCACACATTGGAAACACAAGTATATAGAAGGTTTCCACAGTCTAACACCCTATTACATGCTTCCAGCCATCATCCGAAATATCCCTAAATCTCAATACCTACGTATTAAACGTATTTGTTCCTCAGAACAATCTCATGGGCCCTGCCAACATGATCTTACTCAAAGATTTCTCAACAGAGGTTACCAGGCGGAATCTTTGAATCAGGCATGCAATTTTGCTGATCAACAGGACAGAAGTCAGCTATTACAATATAGGGACCAAACCACTTCCAACAAATACACCTCACAACCCATTAGGCTAGTAACCACCTTTGGATGCAACACAAATTGGTTTAGGGGTATTATCAACAATCATTGGGACATTTTGTTGGCCCATGAAAAACTAGGCAATTGTCTTACACCTCGCTGTTCATTTTCATATCGCAGAGGCAGAACCATCAACTCACATTTCACCCATTATAAACATCATATTGAGCCCACCAAACAACAAACTACTTTGTTTGGGAACAGATTGTCAGGCTGTATAGCCTGTGGTCATTGTAGTGCTTGTAAACATATAGTTAAAACAAAAGAGTTCACCAGTAAAAATACATCTAGAGTTTATGATACAAGATTTTTTGGGACTGCAGTAGCGATTGGG
This sequence comes from Protopterus annectens, assembly GCF_019279795.1. Lineage (NCBI taxonomy): Eukaryota > Metazoa > Chordata > Ceratodontiformes > Protopteridae > Protopterus > Protopterus annectens. The sequence continues at coordinate 1,595,028,463 of NC_056744.1, forward strand.
TAATCTATTTAGCTACCTGCTTTTGCTCTGTGTTCTATGTAAGGCAAACATCAAGACCTTTCAGGTTCAGAATTAGTGAACATTTAAGTGACATTAAAAATAATAGGTTATCCAATGCACTATATAAACACACTTTGAAACACAAAACTGCTAAGTTTACAGTTACCATAATTGACAGAATTCAATGTAATAAAACATGTAAATCAGGATGGCATTCTATTTTAAATCAAAAAGAGTCAAGATGGATTATTAGACTAGGTGCATTATTTAATCCTGGCCTGAATGAGTTAAGCTAATCTGCTTAATTGCCTAACTAATGAATGCATGATTGTAATCAATTTTACTGACTCTATACCTATATAAGCATGTGGAACTGCCTACACACACTAATGCACTGAAGAAGGCTATCACTCAGCCGAAACCGGTTTGCTGCTTATGGATTTTTGGGTTTGCCACAATTAAAATATTTAAATATTTATTTTACCATTTCTCCTGGTGCTTGATTTTTTTTTAACCTTTATGAATTCACCTCTATATCTCTGTCCACTTTTAAGATCACATTATGAAACTTTGCGGTAAAAACAGTTTAGTACGCAGCTGCAAAATACACCTAATACTGACATTTTAATCTCAGAAATGTCTGTGTAGCACACCTTTGAATTTAACGCCAAAGCATTCTTTGCATGACAGCATGTTGCAAATGAAACATAAATATATTTTTACAGGTGAAATGCAGAGGGGCTTTACATCTGAAGCAGTAGTAACTCAGTGAAGAAGTAATCTGCAGTTGTTAATCTTCTTCCTATTCATCACTGATGGGTTCGGTTCTGAGCCCTCGGAACCGAGTCTGCCTTATATCAAGCTTGCATGCACGAAAAACTCTCAAGCTAAGCTGCTACCCACAATGCCCTTTGCTCAGTTACCTCAGATCTCGTTTGCCGCACAGCCATAGAGCAGCGTTTCACCGAGCTGTCCAGCTAAGTGTTTTTTTTTTTTTTTCTTAAAAGATTTAATAGTTTGTAAAAGTTTTTTTCTCCTTATAACTGGTTCTTGTTCTATATTGCTGCTGCTCTACCCACAGGTATTTCTCTCTTGCCATTGTTGGAAATTTCTTGGTATCTCTAACTTTCTACCTTTACGTTATCTTGTTACCATTGTTGGTATTTACTTTTTTTTTTTCCTCCATTTCCTCTCTTTCCTCTCTCTTTCCCTTGTGTGCTAGAGTGTTTTTGGAATGTCTGAAAAGAAGGGAACTAAGGGATTTAAACACTGCTCTTCTTGCAGTGGTAAACTGCCGAATAGTGACCTCCATGAGGAATGTGTTTACTGTTTGGGGGTTCCACATTTGTCGGCGAAGCCCCCTTGTGATATCTGTGCTAGTTTCAGTCAGCAGACGCTGAATTAATGACGTAACAAACTTATTTTAAAGGGCCTACTTGCTTCGCCTTTCTCGGAGGACATTTCTGCGATGGAGGTCTCACCCCCTCCAACTTCGGATAATAAACGTCCTCAATTAGACCCCTCTTCACCGGCTGGTGACAGAGGTAAAGGTCATAAGCACAAGGCCCATAAGTCATCATCTGAACACCGTTCTGCCTCCTCGGTGCTGACTATTACATCGGCTCCGAGCTTGGCTCCAGTAAAGTTTACCGAGGTAGCTTCGTCGGCACCCACACCAGCACCAACAGTTATGGCGCCACCGACCAGTATTTCCATTTCTTTATCAGCACTGACTTCGTGTTTCGATCCCGGTATCGGTTCAGACAACGACTTCGGAACTGCTCCTATCGACCCTGTTATCGGTTCCGACAACGACATCGGAACCGTTTCTATCGTCCACTCCTATTGTGACTTCTGCTCCGAGCCCTTTCATGGCTCCGATCATACTGTTATTGCCTGTTGCAAACTTGGAATCGTCGGTGCCGTTCTGCGACACACCGTGGACCTGATACTCATCCAATGTGGATCTGTTTTCCAGACAACTTGCAGCCCCTTTTTAGACCGGCCTGACTCCCCTTCAGGTACATCAGTGAGATCCACCAGGAGCCTTTCCGAATTGGATGTGGTGTGACTTTTTGATCAGCTGCTGACTGCTAGGGGGAATCTCAAATCCACCTAGACCCTATCCCACTCCTGGCTTTGGGTCTATTTCTCCAGCAACCCCTACTTACTCTCCTCCCTTGGATCCCTCGGTTCGGAGGCTCATTTATCCAACTTTTAACAGAGGAATTCCTTCCTCAGTGCCAACAGCAACTCTGTCTGAGGTTCCGAGATCCTTTTGGGTGCCGGTTCTGTCGGAGCCCACCCCTCCTCAATCTCATGCTTGGGGGGTTGAGCCCCCAGTCCCGGTGTCAGTTCCGACAGTTTTGTTGGCCCCGACTTCGGAGCAGAGGATGACTACTGCTCCGAGCTTGATTAGGGCTCCATTCTCGAGGGCGGACTATCTGGAGTAGGGTGTGACCCCAGTTCCAATTCAGTCGTCTTTGGTTCTGGGCTCCCATTCCTCTTCAGGTGGGCCCACTTTCCAGGTGATGGAGAGGGCTCTTGCTGCCAGCAATCCTCCACAGTTGGTTATTCCCTCAGTTCCCTCTGAGCCGCAGCTGTCAAATTCCACCCCCCCAGGACTGCAAAAGTGCAAGGCCCAGGAGACCCCTATTCAGGGCATTTCACTTTCCGAGTCTTCTTCGGATGTTCCCACCGAGGAACCCCCTCAGAAACTGGTGTGTAAGAGGAGACACATGGACTCCCCAGAGGAGTCAATCACAGAGGATATGGACTACGATGATGGGGAAGGGTCCCCATGGTCGCCCCCTGATGGTATCTCCTTTGGGGACATCATGGAGATCTTGAAACAGATGGGTGACTGGAAGTCCTCAACCCCTTCTTCAAAGGAATCCGTATTCCTGTAGGCCTTTCGCTTTCGGCCCTCTACTTCTTGGGTGACACCCCCCCCCCCCCGCCGATGACCTGGTTAAGCTCATCATGCAATGGGCTTGGAAGAACCCTGACTCCGTTGAGGCCATCCCAAAGAGATCAGACAAAGTTTTCTCCCCTCCAGGGGATCAACCCCATTGGTCCAGATGCTTGCCAGTGGACGCTATGGTGGTGGCGGCTGCCACTAAAAAGGACCTTGCAGAAGAGAGTCCTGCTGTTCAGCCACCCAACAGAGAGTACCAGGCAGTGGACAGGTTAGGGAAGCGAGTCTTTTCGTCAGCAACCTTCGCAGTTAGGTCTCTGAACTTTATGGCACATTTTACGAGACTCCAGAGAGATCTTATCTCCGAACTCTCCGGAACTCTCGCGGGTCAAGTATCGGATGGAGCAGGAGATAAGGTTGCTTCCCAGAATCCATATCTAATTCATCCATGAGGTTGCTGTCACACATGACCGAAGGAGCAGCTAGAGCTGCGGGTGCAGGTGTAGTCATGAGACGTCACACCTGGATGCGCATCTGTGACCTCGCGGACTCCTTCAAGTCTTCCTTTCTAAATACCCCTATCGAGCCCTCGGCTCTGTTTGGTGCGAAGGTCAAGCATACACTAGCCAGGTGTGAGCAAGACAGGAAGACCTTGTCTGCTGTTGGCCTACATTTTTCTAAACCTCAGCGTTCATTCTACAGGAACCAGAGGAGCGGAAAAATGTGGCAGGAAAAAGTCTCAAGGTCCTTTCCGAGACGTACATGGCAAGGACTCCTCTAGAGGCAGAGGGGGTGCCAATAATGGAAGATGCCCCTTTTGAGGTAGAGAGGGTACCCGGAACCAGGGCTCCAGAGATTCCTTTTCAGGTAGATCATATCAGAAAAACAAAACAATGTTCTGTGCCTCACCAAAGTCCAGTCAAATAAACCATAGTAAATATCCAAAAACAAATAAGACTGGACACTGCTCGAATACCAACTCCTTCTGTTTATTAAAAATAGACATACAAGTGATGAGCGCTTTTGGGCCTTTGCCCTTCATCAGATAAAGCATCTCCCAAAACCAAACATTTTAAAACAAATACAAACCAATAGAAAATCAGTAAAAATCAGTAAAAAACCCGCCTGTTCTTAAGGGCGGGTCTCATAGGAATGACTTCATTAAGCCCAGGACTCCTGTGTGCCATTAACTCAATTATCCATTTAGATTCAGCTAGCTCTGTTAACTGTTTAATGTCTCCCCCTCTTTTGTTCAACTTCACATTCACTATCACTTTAAACTTGAAGCTATGTGTAGGATGAGCTACCAAGTGTCTATATAATGCATTGCGTGTCTCCATTTCTAATCGAAGAGAGGTGCTGCAAGACCCTAACTTTAAACATACAGTTGGTCTTGCCCACATAAAAACTTGTGCAGGATTGACACTCAGCCAAATAAACAACATCAGTGGTTCTACAAGTTGCTCTCCCTTTCAAATCAAACAATCTTCCAGTCACTGGATGTGCAAAAACACCCCTACTATCTACATAAGCACACGCCTTGCATAGCCCACATGGAAAAGTGCCCTGTTTAGTGATGGCCAGATTATCCATACTGGTCTTTGTCTTATCCCTACAAAGTAAATCTTTCAAGTTTTTATTTCTTTTATATCTAAAAACACTGGAAGAAATCAAACCTTCTTCCATCACAACAACTGGAATTCATAGGGGCAATATTCAACATGCAGTCAAGCCTGATTTCTCTTCCTGCACACAGGCTTCAGAGACTCAGGGCACAAGTTCAGGTGATACTCTGCCAAAGCAAGGTGTCTGCATGGGAGATTCTTCAAGCCTTAGGATCTATGGCCGCAGCCATCCCCATAGTCCCCTTAGCCAGACTGCACATGAGATTACTACAGTGGCTCCTTCAGGCCCAGTGGATACCCAGTCTTCACCCCCTGAACTCAGAGGTTCTCATCACCAACATTTGCAAACAAGATCTCCTCTGGTGGATGCGTACAGATGAAAATCTTTGGTGTTGTCCCTTCCAGGTTCTACAGCCCAGCGCCACAGTGACCACGGATGTTTCCCTGATGGGATGGGGGGGGCCACTTCCAGGAAAACTCAGTTCAAGGCACGTGGTCTGATGTAGAGGTCAATTTGCATATCAGTGTCCTGGAGTTAAGAGCGGTGCTGTTGGCGTTGCAAGCTTTTCACCCATTTCTTCCATCCGGAATGATTGCTGTCCAGTCGGACAACATGTCTGTGGTCTGGTACATAAACAGGGCGGGACCACGTCTTACCCCCTTTTTCGCAAAGCCATGAGAATTTGGCAGTGGGCAATAGCTTCCAACCACTTCTTGATCACAACGCACATCCCGGGGAGCTCCAACGTGATTACGGACAGACTGAGCAGATGCATACTTCATCCGCATGAGTGGCCTCTCAACCCGAGTGTGGCGACGGAAATTTTCAGTCGCTGGGGCCAGCCATGCTGCGACCTTTTCACCTCCCCTTCAAATGCAAAATGCAGCAGCTACTTTGCCCTCTTTCCCCCTCTTGGGGAGTCACCGAGAGATGCTCTAGTCCACGATTGGCCCACGGGTCTCCTTTATGCTTATCCTCCGATTCCTGTGATTCCCCTCTTTCTGCGGAAGGCGATTCGGTTGAGAAGCAAAGTGATCCTCATTGCTCCATTTTGGCCTCTTCAAGTGTGGTTTCCCTTCCTCTGACTTCATCTGTTACGACCTCCCTGGATCCTAGACACTTGTCAGGAACTATTTTCTCACCCACAAGGACTGACTCCTCTGAATCTGTCCACCCTCAAGCAGACAGCTTGGTTTCTCCACTTCCATTAGTTGCCAGGTAAGAAACCCTTTCTTCACCTGTTCGGGATATTATTTTGGCTTGTCATAAACCATCCACCAGAAAACTTTACACATAATCAGGAGCTAGACCCGTTTGCAGCCCCCGTGGCCACTATTTTTCATTACTTGGCTGAGCTGTTTGACAAAGGGGCCTCGGCTTCTACCATCCGAGTCCATCTAGCAGTTATTTCCAACTTCCATAACGGGTTTGAAGGAGTACCACTCATCTCCTCTCGTCTTTGAAAGACCTTCCTCAAAGGTATTTTTCACAGCAGGCCTCCCATTAGACAGCCGGTGGAGGCATGGAATTTGTCCTGGGTTCTGCAGGCTCTTTCTCTGCCCCCATTTGAGCCGGCTGCCACCTGTGACCTAAAATTCTTATCTTGGAAGTCGTTATTTCTGGTGGCCATAACTTCAGCAAGATGAATTTCAGAATTACAAGCGTTATGTATCAAGAGCCATTATCTGATCTTTCATAAGGACCGAGTATCACTTCAAACTAACCCATCCTTCCTCCCCAAAGTGGTTTCTGACTTTTCCATTAATCAGTCAATTGAACTCCCTGTGTTTTTCCCAAATTACTCAAACAAGGGAGAATACTGACTACATTCCTTGGATGTCCATAGACAATTACGCTTTTATCTAGACAGAACTAAATCATTCCGCAAGTCAGACCAGCTTTACGTTTCCTTTGCAGGACCTAGAATGGGAGGCGCAATATCAAAAGTTACTTTGTCTAAATGGCTCAGGAATTGCATTTCCTCCACATACTCACTTACGGAGGGATCTAAGCTGGGCCAAAGTAAGGCTAACTCAACTAGGGCCATTGCAGCATCTGTTGCCTTCCACTCTAGGGCCTCCATGGATGAAATTTGTGCAGCTGCCATTTGGGCTAAGTCCCACACTTTTATCAAGCATTACAAATTGGATCTGATCTCCAGGGGAAGAGCAGCCTTTGGCTCAATGGTTCTCAGGAATGTTCTTCCATCAGGGCCACCCAGGTTCTCCAAGTAGCTGGGAACTCGGTCCTATCAGTGATGAATAGGAAGAAGATTAACAACTTTAGATAAAGAAGTTATTTCTTACCATAATGTTCCATCTGAGTTGTTGATCTTCTTCCAGTCATCACACCCTCCCAATGACCCCCTCCTAAGGTTCCTGGCAGATCTTCTGGGTCTTCGTGGTGTATTAGCGTTTCTGCGTAGAGATGGCCTCTGCCTTATTCTTTCTCTATATGTTGCATGCAAACTCGATCTGAGGTAACTGAGCAAAGGGCATTGTGGGTAGCAGCTTAGCTTGAGAGTTTTTGGTGCACGCGAGCTTGGTATAATGCCGACTCGGTTCCGAACCCATCAGTGATGACTGGAAAAAGATCAACAACTCGGATGGAACGTTACGGTAAGACATATCTTCTTTTTTTAGGTCATTATTTTGCTCTGTATACTGAAAAACAATTTCACTACAGCACGCACAATGAAAGCCAAGCATAGGGCAACATGTTAGAATGTCAGTAAAGGAACATGAACTAAAACAAATGGGGCATATCTTTGAAAGATTATATCTGCAATAACAAAGGATACTCATCTACAAACACATCTAAGATCAGAATTCTAATCTTAGAGCTTCCAGTGCAACACATTTGTGCATTTGGCTCCACAGCTTTAGCCACATACAAACAAAGCATGTTACATGAAATATATAGGATTTTTCCTTCTGACATATTGAGAATTTAGTAGACATATATTCTGGACTGAATGACATCAGTTGGTATAATAGTTAAGATCTTTGCTTCCTATGCACAGGGTACAATGTTCAATGCTGATCTCAGGCTGATGCCTGTATTAAGTTTGCATGTTCTCCCAGTGATTATGTGGGTTTCTCCCACCTCCCAAAAACATACTGAATGTTTCTACCTCAAACTCACCCAAGAATGGAGTTGTGGGCAGCAGTGACTCAAAACAGAAAAACAGGTATGCAGCCAAACCAGATGGGAAAATATGCTTACATAGGGAAAGCTGATGATGGAATGCATAAGTCCAGGAAGTCATCAAAACAAAGAAGTGCAAGAAAAAGTGGGCGATAGAAAAGACAGACCAGGCTAAGAAAGAATGCTGATTGACTAGCAAGTAGGCTAAGAGAAGAGTTGCAATAACAAAGAACAAAGCATCAGAGACACTCTACCAGCTTCTGCAAAGTGACTTGGTAGATGGCACAAGGAAACTGTTTTAGGTTGTAAGGCAAAGACAGAAGGATGAAGAAGATAGTCAGACCCCCTTCATAAGGGATGTCAGCAACAACCTGGTTACCAATCCACAGGATATTAAAGGCAGATGGAAGGAGTACTTCCACTGGTTTCTAAATAAAGAAAACCATACAGAAGCTGTATTTCCCCAGGCACAGCCTATAATGAAAGAAGAGGCAGGCCCACCCTAGAAGAAGTAAGAGCAGCACTATGAAAAAGGAAGTCAGGAAAGCTTTAAAATATTAGTGCTATTAACCTGTAACATTGATGGCATAAGATAATGTAAATTAATGCACATCTTCTGAAGTAAAAAAAAAAATCTACAACTCTGATTGTTCTCATTATTTAATAAGTATAATTCACATCTTTTCTTTCCAAAACCCATCAGTTTTAGGGCTGATTAAGAGGGGCAGAGCTACAATTTGAATCAAAATCAGGGATGTCCCTGAAATCAAGGACAGCTGAGAGGTACATCTGCAAGTGTGGGCAGTATAGAGTTATCTAACTCCTGTCATACCGAATGAAATTTTGGGAGAGAATGATTGATAAATATGCAGAGCAGTGTTAAATAAGATGGAAGATGAGCAGTTTGGATTCAGATCAGGATGCGGCACAAACATCTGATATTTGCTTGAAAAGGATAGTTGAGAAGAGGGTAGAAATGAGGAAAGAGTACAACTTGGCATTCCTAGATTTGGAGATAGCATATGACAAGGTCCCAAAAAAGCTAATATGGGTAGTCCTATGATGATTTGAAGTCCTAGAAGCATTGATAGAAATAGTGCAGGCTATGTACCAAGGACCCAATGACTTAAGTATGAACAGTTTTCAGTCTCACAGAATGGTTCCTGGTGGGAGTGGGTGTGCGTCAGGGTTCAACTCTGAATCCACTGCTGCTCATACTGTTGATGAACTGCATTAGAAAACAGTTTGGAAGGGTCAAACCAACAAAGATTTGGTATGCATGTGATGTGTCATTACAGGCAGAATTTGAACAAGAACTTCAGCAGAGGATGGAAGAATGGAGTGCAAAGATGAAGGCACATGGGATGAAAGTGAGTACAGAAAAGACAGATGTAATGGCAGCAGATGGAGGAAATCAGAAGAAGCTGAGAACTGAGGCAGAAGGGAAGATAGTGGAACAGGTTAACTTCAAGTGTCCAGGTGGAGTGGATGAGGAGAAGGGAGTCTGAATGGGGAGGACAAAGCTAGAATCAGAAGGGCTGGAGCCAACTGGCAAAGAGTGTCTGGGGTAGTGTTTGACAGAAAAGTGCCAAAGAAGCTGAAAAGTAAGGTGTACAAAACAGTGGTGTGTGACCAGTACTACACTGTATGATACAGAAATCTAGGTAGAAAAGACAGAGTAGTTGTGGAAGCTAATCGTAATAGAAATGAAGTGCCTGAGACAGGTGGGACAATGCACACTATGGGACAGATAAAGAAATGAGAATATCAGAGCTGAATCCAAAGTAACTACAATTGCAGAGAAAGTCAAAGAGAACAGATTATGGTGGTTCAAACGTATGTGCAGACAAGCAGAAGACAATCTGGTGAAGGAGATATGGGATAGACAGAAAGTAGGGAAGAGGACACAAGGGTGTCCAGAAAAAGACTGGTTGGATTGTATGAGAGGAGACCTGCAGAAGTCAGGCATGTTAGTAGAAGAAGGTAAGATAATGGTATTGAATCAAGAGAGGTGATGACAGCAAACATAACACCCAGACCCTATGTTGAAAATGGGAAAAGGGGGGATGATGATTATGATATTCTGGACGTTAATTTTACCAAGCCTTTGTGCAAAGGTCAAGTAGCCACCAGGTGGAAACCAAGTATAGTGCAAGACTATAACAACAAAAGTACACTGAAATGCTGGATTTATTAACTGAATATAAGAAGCCAAATGTTAGCTCCCAGAAGGCAATTAGCAGTAGAATGCCCTGGGACTTCTAATAAGATACTTTTGTATAAGACATACACGTACCATCCCAGTAGAATGCATCTCCTCTCAGATGGTACACAACCTTTGACTGTATGAAGAAGTCACATAAATGCAATGGGTATTTGCTATTTGACAGATACCATCTCCCATAAGAACCCATATCAGTAATAATTTAGAAGTGATCCTGTAAATGTTTGCTTTTGTACATCACCCATCTCCCCACCCAAAAAAGGATATCTATATTCTGTATATTTCTAATGTCTCATTGTAGATCAAATAAAAAAAAAAATAATGGTCACAGTACCATATTTTATCTTCATGCTGTTAGATACATACACTGACCTTCAACAGGCTGCGTCCTTTTTATTTTACAGTGTTCATGTAACAGCCATGTGCTTTCACATATAGCACGTCCCTTCACTGCCTTTCATAAAAAATATATCTTTCCACTTTTTGCGTACACCCCTGATGTTTGACCGTGGAAAAAATAAATGAAAGAAACAATGAAAACAGTATTTTTTTTTTCAACTTCTTGCTCTTGGACCGATATGCACACACCCTTTCCCGTCAAACTAGCCACATCACTGATTGATTTTATTGTTGTTTGCTTTCATTCTCAGCCTGCTTTATACATGCAGACAGGCAACAGCCACTTCAGACAATCACCTCTCATGTATGCTTGCCAAAAGTGGCTGGGAGGGTGGCCTAATGGTTAAGGTGTTTGCCTTACAAACATAAGGTGCAGGGTTTGAGTCTCACAAGGGATAACTGGCTAGGCTTATAATGGCTCATAAGGGCAGTTAGCCTAGTACTAACATATGAAATAATGATATCAGTAATATGTTTCTATTTGCTGGAATAGGGTACTTCACTGAAGGTTGATTGCCATATTCATTAATTGATTAATTTATTTATTGACATTTACCAGGGAAGTCAGACTGGATAATAAATATTAATTTTCAGCAGAGGCCCAGGGAGAAAAGCTCCAGATAGTTAAATAACATCAAGTAAAACACTAGTAAAATGTAATTAAAAAGGCATAGATACATACAGTTTGATACTGGAATATGTAGGATACAGTAAAGCATATGGAAACACTAGTGATGTAATAATAAAAATAAATAAAAAAATGGTAATTAAATTTGACAATCAGTATATGCAGAAATATTAGAAGTACAGTCTACTATGCTAGGAAATAAAATTAAAAAGATACAAGTCCACCCTAAGAGGGAGAGACTGCAGGTGTTGAAAGATACAAGATAGATGGATAGATGAGAGATTAGGTTAGTAAATATGTGAAGCATTTGTTAACACAGATCATACAGATGAGGTGTATGGACATAGCCATGAGTTAGTGAGAAATTCTTTGAGAGCGGACTTAAATACATGAAGGGTAGATATAGTTTTGATTGAATTTGGTATACAGTTCTGTAGTTTGGATAATCAGAATGAGAATAAACTTTTCATCATACTTTTTTGGTTTGTACATTCAAGCAGTTTTTTTTTTTGTCTATTGAGTACAGTGGGTGATTTGGGAGCTAGTGATGAAGTACTGAGTAGACAGAAGGACAGGCAGAGGGGTTGTGCATTATTTTATGTGTTAGAAGAAGTTGCATATGGGCTAGCTGATGTGGGAGCTCTAAACAGTTGAGAGCACATAATGCAGAGTGATGAAGAGCTTTATGTGGCAGCTGAGCTGCACATTTAGCTTGCTTATTATAGCACTGCTCCAGTTGTGATTTAACAGACATCTGGATGTTAGACAAACTAGGTGAGCCATAGAGAAGAGCTGGTGAAATATAAGTGTTAGGGTGATTCTAATAGAAGGAGTTATGAGATGTTTGTTGTATATAGCAGACCTAGCTTTTGATGAGGTTTGTATGTGAAGATCAAACTTTAACTTGTTATCTATGATGACCAAGCAGTTTGGTAAGGGTACTTACTTCAATGGCTGTATTATTTAAAGAGGTAATGTGGAAGTTACTTTTAGCATTGGCACAGGACTTTGGAAAACATAGTAGTAGTTTAGTCTTTTTGGGATTAAGTAAACCATTTTATATGTAGCCATAGTTCAACTGAGTTGAAAGCATTTTATGTCATGGATTGTAGCTGTAGTGGGCTGTCAGATGAGGGGATGAGAGTTAAGCCGTCTGTATACTGAATAAGTCAAGCTTCCTGAGAGCAGGTTTATAGGTTATTGATGAAAATTTTAGAGCACTGAACCGAGAGCAGAGTTTTGAGGAATGCCTATTAAATTAATAGAAAAGGAGAGAAAGAAGAGAGACATTTGTCAGATTGATATCTTTCAGACAGGTAATTAGAGAACCACAGAAGACATTTAAGTCGCATGTTACTTGTGTGACACTGTGTCAAAGGCTTTTGAGATATTTAGAAATATAGAAAAGATCAGCTTTCCTTGGTCTCTAGCTTTATTAATTGTGTTGGAAAGGTTGAGGAGAGCAGTAGTGGTGCTGGTGTCTGGTCAGAAACCATGTTGCTTTGGGGTTAGGAGATCATTTTGCTGACCTTTCCAAGAGGTACAGGAGGAGTTACTTATGAATACACTTTTCCAGGATCTTAGCAAAGGGGGCCATGATAGCCATATAAATTGAATAATAAAATACAAATACAAGTGAATGGTGCTGTGAGCAGTGTGCATTATGACCATTGTCCACAAATCTCTCTGGTTTCCTTACAGAAAAAAAAAGAATGAAGCAAATGTATTTCAATTTAGACCTTTCAGATACTATGCTCTGTCCCCACATCTTGTCAAAGACACAGCAGTAATTATTTCCTTTGTTTTCATTCACCAATTGCTTACAGATAACCAGTCCTGTTAATCATCTGTAACTGACAAATGTGGAAAAAGAAAAGCCACAACAATGTTTTTCAAGTAGCTGCTGTAGGGAATCCTTCAATATCAGTCAATGTAAAAGTAAATAAAATAAGAAAAGTCCATTCTACCATGGGCAGCATCTACTGTTATCATAGCTCTACCAGATTTCCTGCCAGAAATTAAAATAAAAGACTTACATTGAAAAGAAAACCATTCCTGAAGATCTATGCATCTTTATCTACTAGTAATCTGTAGTCATATGACTAAAACTTCCTAGAAAATCACTGTGATCAGTTTCTTTGACTGCATAATAATAATTACAAAAAATTAGATGAGTCAAACAGAAAGCTTTTGAAACTACAACTATAGACATGACAATCTAAAGATAAAGAATTGCCAACTAAAGTGCCTAAGATCCTTTCTAACAGTTTCTGATTGGAGGGATATGTCACCTACATTGTATGATGCAGAAAAGGTTTGCTACCAAAATAAACTATACTACATTTTTTCACAATGAGTTTGAAACTATTATCCTAGTATTATTTTTTAGCATTTTCTAACCCATTTTGGAGCAATTGTAAGTTAGTGAAGAAATTAATCCAAGCACCCAATTTACAGTCATCTGCAAGTGTAGATAACCATAGGCCAGGAGTGTTGGCTTGAAGATCTGAGAACTAAATGTCAAGTAGGCGAAGGCCTACTCCACTGGTGACTTTTTTGCTCTGAGAACAGACAACTGCGACTGTAACTATGAGTTCTCTCAGACAAACAGCTAGCTATCCACAACACAATATAAGGATTTATATTCAGATTTACAAGTTTGTCAATAATGCCAGTATGGAGAATAATGTCATAGGCATGTCTTTGAAAAATAACTGAAGCAGTAATGAGGTTAAAGAGGCAGGACATGTCCTTGGCAAAGCCAGACTGGTAAATATCCAGGGGTAAGAGATTTTCAATGTCCCAATTAATGAATGTCGGGATAATGTATTCTGTAGCTTGACATATGAGGCTAGGGAGACCAATGGCTGTATGGTTACAGGGGTTTGTCATTGGGCCACCTTAGTGTAATAGCATTATTATAAATAATTTCCAAGCTTCAGAAATGTAACCAGTATAGAGGCTTAAATTAAAGAGGTTAAGAAGAGTTTCACATAGACCATTATTTGCTATTGATAATCAGGTAACCTGATGTGTTTTCAGGGTCCATAGATGAGGTGTTAGTAAAGAGATGAGATAATTCATTCCATAGTAATTATATGTGGTGGCTGGCAATTGGAATCTGTGGAGCAGTTATAACTGTGAGTGGAGTAAAATTTACTGTAGCTTTCTCAGCTAGGATATTAATGATTTCCTTTGGACCAGTGTGGGCAGTATATTGCAGACTAGCATGAAATATTAGTTGAAGTTAGTTGATAACTTCCTGACATAGAAGACCTGTAGTTATTTTTGATTTCACTGGCTATTTTAAGTCCATATTCAGTTTTCATCTTCCTAATTGTACCCTTAAGCACTTTGCTAATTTGCTTAAATGTTCTCTTAGGGTGGATCTGAGTTGCTGCACTGGTGCAGTAGTTAGCATTGCTGCCTCACAGGAAGAGGTTCTCCAGTTCACTTTTCAGCTGGGGTGCCTTCTGTGTGGAGTCCGCATGTCCTCCCTGCAGTTGCGTGGGTTTCCTGCGTGTGCCCCGGTTTCCTCCCACATCCCAAAGACATGCTGCAGATGGATTGGACACTCTAAATTGGCCCTAGGTGTGAGTGTGTGCATGTGTGTGCTTTCCGTGGAAGGTCAGGCAGCAGGCTGGCAACTCAACACCATAAAACCCCACTGCCAATCGTTCTGCGGACTGTTGTTCCACTGTGGCGACCCCTAATGGGAAAATGAAAGGAGTAGAAGAAGTCCTCTTAGGGTGGATAGAATGGGACTTCTAATAAGTATTAAGCAATTTGTTTCACTTACAATAAATTTGTATGTGTATTCCGCCACATGTTTTTTTTTTAATTTCTCATTAAATGTGGTGCAGTTAGGGACTCATCTATGGGACCATTTATGCAGGAGTAAAAGTCAGAGGCATAGACAGCAACTTTAGCAGTGAGGTCCATGAGGAGGAGGATTACAGTGGAATTTATTTCTTTAGCAGTGGGATCCACGGGAGGAGGATTACTGTGGAATTTATTTAAGTCACTAAGTAACTGAAGAAGGTTTGCTTTTGAGATGTCCCTAAACAGATATATTTGCAAGGGAAGTAACACCAGTTTTAAAGGCGAAGGTCACTGATTTAGGTTCTGATTTAATGAGTAAAGGTGATGCATATTGAGGATTGCAAGAAGTGTTCATATATGAGAGGACAAGATCAACAGTACTTTTCCCTTAGTAGGATTGTTAACTATTTGTACAACGGCAGTAGCATTCATAATGTCAAGAGGAAACATTTGGCATGTCAGCCATTGGTGGGGTTGGTCAGCCCCTTACTTGACAGACAGTTGAAGTTCACAAATAGAAAAGCATTGAGGTTAGTGAGTATTTCAGTTAAGGCATTAAGACAGCTATCGTGGTCAAAAGGGGACATAGAGGGTGTGATAGAGATTACTCTGAAGTGGTAACCAGTCTTGTTTAGGGTAATTTGGACATCTAAGAATTTACATTTGGGGTCTTGGGGAATCAAACTTAAGGTCACAATATCCTTGACAAGTACTGATGCTCACTCTCAATTTCCAGTAAGTCTGAAGAAGTGATAGGTATGAAAAAATCTAGGCTGCATGACTAAACTTCACAGAACAAACTTTCAACACTCAGAAGTGTGAAAGCATAACTACAAGTTGAACTATTAACAATGAAAATTTTAACTACTGAAAATGTTTTTAGCCATGGGGTTTCAGCCCCCCCCTGCATCCTTTGATATGGGGAGGGTTGTACCTCAAGGCCTCTGCTACTTAATAGCGTCCTTTCAAGTTGAAATGTGAGAAATAATCGGTACTTCCTTTTAAATCTAAGACATTTGATTTTTCTCCACATTATCTCACATCTGTGCTACTGTTCTATAATCCCTCACAACTACAGTGTACCTTACATCTTACAAATACCTACACCTATACACAGCTCTGCATACCCAACCAGTTATCTTCCAAATACTTTACTTTTCCAAATATGTATAGCCCCTAGTTTCTTCTCCTCCTTTGCAACTGTCCACCTCTTTAAAATAAAGTACCACAGCAACATATTCAAAAAGCCTTCCCCTAGACCAAGGCTGAAATTCAAACACCCTTATACACACTTCCCTGCTGTCATTTCACTTGAAAACATGTAATTACATACATCCTAAATAAAGTCCTGTAACCAATCAATGACATAAGTCTGTCATATCACAAAATAGTTATATCTGTAAACTATAAGGTCTCCACCCAACAGGGCTAACCGTAGAAGTATAAGGAAACAAACTAACTGATCTGCATACCTGGGTAACCTATCACACCACATATACACTCATAGTCACAAAAACTTATTTTAAACACGAAATAAAAGACGAAGAAATCTTCCTGCAGGGTATGATACCTTTCAAGAATCAACAAAACCCATAAAAATGATGGTGGGGTGCCCATTATTTATAAGAATAATTTAAACCTCTCTAGGTCTCGTGTAAGCCCACCTCCACTCTTCAATGCCAAAATAATCATAGCACCCTTAAAAAATTAATATTTGCAAAAAAACTTTGCATTATAGTAGCTTACTTTGTCCCTGGAAATAACATACTCACTGCTGAAGAACATGTCTCCTGGGCATCAAGCAACATCTAACTTCAGACAGTAATTTAGGAGACCTGAATTTTGATTAACAAAGTACTAACACTAGCAATCCTTCTAATGTCATTAACCTAATGGTTTCACACAGCTTATTTCAACTCCCACAAGGTGCAGCAAAAACTCTGGTAGAACCTCTACTTTAGATTACATTCTCTCTACCGTCCCCAAACAAAACCCTCTCAACAAGTGCCTTACCCGTTACCATAAATGATCACCTACCCATGTTCACAATGCTGCATCATAAACCTAACCAAAAATAGCATCAGAGTAACCTCTCTTCCTTTAGTAAGGACCAATTAATAGTAGCACCAAATTCAGTCAGCTGGTGGGATCTACAAACGCTTCTACTTGATGAAACTGTAGATCTGTTCAGCTCAGTTTTTCTTAACATATTAAATGAACTAGCCCCAGTAAAATCAAAATAATTAAATTGATTCCAGCACCCTGCCTCTGAAGAAGTGCTAAATTACTTATGAAAGAGAGACGCATAGCCTGGAAAAAAAGAAAGCAAGTTAAAATTATAGCTGCCCATCGATACTATAAATGTCTCAAATTCCACCAAAAATCAAATGAAAATTGATAAAAAAATACTTTTTTAATATACTAGTAGCAAATTATAACAAACCCAGAACTTTTTGAGTTACAATCAGCCAGCTGTTACAACCTAGTATACCAGCACAACTTACACCTACTACATCTAACCAAACTGACAGCATAGCCAAGGAGTTCAATACCCACTTTATCTAAACACTAACCTGTCTTATTAAACCCTCCACACAGGTTGACACAGGTTCTTTTCCTTCCTTCCTTAGACCACAGAACACTTGTACTCAGACCAGTCTCAATTTAAACTTAACACCCTTGCCCCGATAACATGCCATCTTAGAACTTAAAAATTGCTGCTGATGTCATAGACTTTCCTGTCTCTTATCCTAATCAACCGTTCCATCACTGAAAGATATGCTGCAACCCTATGAAAAAAAGTGCTACATTCTTCCTCTTCATAAAGGTAAAAAAAATCAAATAAGCTCTCAAACTTCAGGCCTGTAATTTCAGTTCTCCAGTCACAAAAATTCTGGAGACGTGTATACAGTCTCAGCTTCTCAGCTTTCTCACTGACAGCTGCCTCCTTTCCTCTGTACAACATGGTTTCTATCTTTTTCATAGTACATGTACAGCTCTGCTTAGCTTTATAACATCTGTTAATTAGTATAGAAACCCTGAGAACTTAGTCTCAGCACTTTTTCCTGATTTATCTAAAGCTTTCAATATGGTATCCTGCCAGAAATTGCTTTAAAAACTAGTTGCCTAGGAATACTTGAAACGTCATTATATTGGTTTTCCAGCAACCACTCAAATATGCAACAGAAAGTAGAATGGCAAAATAACATCTCCTCTTTCCTTGCCATTACATTAGGTGTCCCACAAGGATCCATTTTAGGTCCCCTATTATTCAGTTTATTCATTAACTATCTCCACATTGATTCTAAACAGGCCAATATCATACAGTACATAGACAACTCAGTAATCTGTTCTGCTAAAAGCATATGTAAATTAAAGCAACTCACCCAAGAGTCTTTCTCTATCATAGAGACCCAGCTGTCTAATACACAGCTGCTCCTTAATCCTAAAAAATAAATCTGACCCTATTTACCAAAAGCTTTCCAGTGACTGCAAAAACAATTTCAAAATCACTTCCTCTAACAACTCTAACACAGAACCAGTAAGTCAGACTAAGCTTCTAGGAGTCACCATTTAGAAAAGCTTAAAATTTGATTATCATATAAACAAGCAGTAAAAAATACTCACCAACGCTTGTTTGTATTCTGTAGAGTCAAACAGTACCTCAGTGATAATGCAAGAAAAAATATTATTCAGTCTGTTCTCATCCCTACACTACTTTATGCTGATCTTATCTTAATGAACTAACAATCCACTAAACTCTCACTGTTAGAAAACTGCTATAATAAGGTGGTGAAATTTGCCACCAGTCACTTTCTGGCCTTAAAAAAACACTTCAATGGCTAGGGCTAGAGCTAAAGCATTACTTTACACTTTCTCATCTAGTCACTTTCCACAAATTCCTCTATTATCTAGACAAATGTCCTAGTTTGAAAAATATTTTCCAGATTTATAACCCAAGTAGACAGCTGAAAGCAACTGACAAAAAGGTTATTAACAGTTAAAATGGCTAAAAACTCAGCTAGTGACTCTTTGTACTTCTCTTTCCTGGCCAATACGTGAGGCTCCTGCTCCCTTCTTCTCACTTTAAGAAACAGTCAACACCAACTCTTGTAAGCACAAACAAGAACATATCTAAAAGATGCCTGGTTCTGTACATGTACAACTCCTGGATGATAAATGTCCTGCCCCTTCTATTTCCTATTCTTTACAAGCACTACATTCTCAGTTATTGGTTCAAAATCTCCTCCTTGCCCTCTGCCACTCCATCTTCTTTCTTCTAACTGTCCTAAAACATTCTGTCTCACCTCTTAATACTAATCCTCCATTCCCCCCTTTTCTCTGCTTCGTCCTTTTCTGAACACTCTTGTCTTCTTCCCTACTTCATGTCTATACCAAATCTTCTTCAGCAGATGATGCTGCCATTAATTAAATATACTCTGCTTAAAATTCTATATATTTATTGATTACTTGTGTAACTCTGCTTAATACATTTTTTGTGTAATATTATATTTTTCCAGAGTTTTTCTCCTCAAGCATCTGCTGAAAAGGGGTAACTCTAGTAAAAAGAAATAAATAAAGTCTCTCCAAAGTGGAAAAAATTCTCAGTTCAGTTTGCTTTGTGTGTGTGTGTGTGTGTGTGTGTGTGTGTGTGTGTGTGTGTGTGTGTGTGTGTGTGTGTGTGTGTGTGTGTGTGTGCGTGTGTGTGTGTGTGCACGTGCATAAACTGTTTAAATACATTTATATCCAAGCAACAACACAAAACAAATGCAAATAAAATCAGTATCAAAGTACAATGTATTAAATGGTATGTGTAATATCAAATGCTGAATAACCTGAAAGCATATAACTTAAATGCATAGAAGGCATATTGCAGTAAACAGTCTTGATCCACTCTTAGACAAATGGCATGGCTTTGCAAGAAATAATTACCTGAATAAGAAAAAAAATATATAATGTCCTAATCTATAAGGCCATGAAGTCTAAAATGTACCTATATATGATCTGAT